>NC_058415.1:53454319-53530882 GCF_002201575.2 Neomonachus schauinslandi | reverse complement strand
TCTGGTAAAAAAAAAAAAAAAAAAAAAGTAGACTTCTATTAAATCTTACCGATGATGTCCCACAGCTGTCTCAGGAAGTCCAAAGTTGAAAGAATTTATCACAGAGATTAGTGCACATGGCTTTCTTTTAATGGGTGGATTATAAATTGGTACATAAGAAAGCTGGAGGGTTTTTTTATAGAATTTTATCAGCTTGGACTACAAGTGACAAAAGCAATGCAAAATAAAGAGGCCTCTGGAATTAGCAACATATATATTCAGTAAGATTGCAAAATTGCTATGGAGCAGTAGTTGCTGTGTACCTTTCATTGATTCCCCCCCCACCTTCTTTCTTTTTTTTTTTAAAGATTTATTTATTTTAGAGAGAGAGTGTGCCCACGGATGCTCGTCAGTGGGGAGAGGAGCAGAGGGAGAGAATCTTCAGCAGACTCTGCACTGAGTGCAGAGTTCAACACCGGGCTTCATCCCACAACCCCTGAGATCATGACCTGAGCCAAAATCAAGGGTCAGACACTTAACACACTGAGCCACTCAGATGCTCCTCACTGACCTCCCCCCTTTCTGTGCCAATGCCTATTATAATGATTTCATGCCTGATTCAACATTGTATCCTGAGTTTATAGGACAAAGATAACTGATCTCTTTAGTTTACAAGCTTTTAAATGGAGATAAGCCACTTGAAAAAATCTGAGCTGGAAGAGACTCCTCTGTACCTGGTCCTGAGTAGATGGTGAGATCCTGAACTTTCTGTTACTGTCTGGGATGAGATGTTTTGGGTCTTCTGAGGTGGATATTTTGCATGTGGAGGGATGTGAATTGTGGCCAGAGGGCATACTGGAACAGATTGTATTGTCCAAAGATGACACTTACAGTATCTGCTATCCCACATGACCCTCTGCCGTATGACCTTGCCACTCCTCTATCAAGAGGAGTACAGTGACCCTCCATTTGAATCTGGGCTTTACTTAGAAATCTGTAATTCATGGGAAGTAATCAAAGTGAAGCTGCATGTCTTTGGAGGCTAGGTCAGAAGAAGCTTTATAGCTTCTGCCTGTTTTTTTTTTTCTGGCACATTCTCTTGCTCTCTGATTCCTCCCTTTAAAAACTGAGCTGCAGGGCTCTGTAAGAAGTTCAAGCCACATGAAGAGACCACAGGTAGGTGCTCCAAATTACTTCCTCAGCCGAGGTCTTTGAGTCATCCCAGCGTAGGCACAGATATGTTAGTAAAGAAGCCTCCAAATGATTTCAGGCCCCATTCATTTTTGTCATCCTGCTGTTTACTTCCCCTAGCAGAGACTTCAGGTTTCATGAAGCAGAGATAACCCACTCCTATCATGCCCTCTCTGAATTTTTCATTCACAGAATAATAAACTTAATAATATTATTGTGTAATGCCATAAAGTTTGGAACCATTTGTAATACCACAATTGATAACTAAAGCATCAAGAAGTGATGTGAGTTATGAATTTCTTTCCAACATTTTAATAACTCCTATTTGATGTATGCTCATTCATTTGAGGATTATTCCAGGGGAAGAATATCTTGAAACTAAGCACTGACAAAGTTAAGCTAAAGTATGACAGAGAATAACCACATAGGAAGTCAAGAAGGAATAACTGGAGTTGACAAAAATATAGTTGAACCACAGGAATATATAGATTAAGGACTTATCGGGGCAGTGCAAGCTGTCTTCAAATATGTGAAGGGCTGTCATGTGGAAGATGGATTAGACTCGTACTGTAGAGCTCTAGGGAGCAGAACTAATACCTCACATTGGTAGGTCCAGGGAAGCAGATACTATACTTTATAAGAGGAAGTATTTTTCAGTAATCAGAAAAATAAAGTTGTGGACTGCTTTTTGAGGTAGAAAACTTCTATAATTTTCTTTGAGGGAAGACTGGATGTTGTAATCATGGTACTTTTCTAGAGAAACTTCTTGTTTGGGGTAGAACTGGAGTAGTTTCTTCTAAGAAACACCAACCACAGGTTGTGTAGGAGTCCATAAAATACCCTATATTTATATAGTAATCTATAGTGAAAGTTTAGGTTTGCAGGGCAGTTAGAAGATGAAGCAAACCATCATGCACAGGTTTTCAGCAACTTGTGCTTTCAATGACAGCAAAATACCTAGTATTTACTCAGTGCCCAATAACAAATTCAAAAAAATACATATTGAATAAATTAGTGGAACGTCTATCATTCCTATGCATACAGACATAGTAACCTAAAGTTGATGCAATTTTATTTATATGTAATTCCATTTTACATACATATATATTCTTTTGGGTGAATTACCTCATCTTTCTGAAGATTGGATGGAGCATCTGTGAACATAAAAAACATAATTAAAAAAATGCAAGTAAGCCCCAAGTAATTAGGATGACACAAAGAATAAGAACTATAGGAAAGTTAACATTCAGGATTTACAGATTAAACTGACTATAGAAAATTAGGAGTGGAGAGGAATAAGAAATGATGAAAAGAAACATCATTATCGGGGGGCGGAGCAAGATGGCGGAGGAGTAGGAGACCTGGATTTCGTCTCCTCTCAGGAATTCAGCTGGATAGGGATCAAACCATTCTGAACACCTACAAACTCAACAGGAGATCGAAGAAAAGAAGAGCAACAACTCTCTCATCAGAAAAGCGACCACTTTCTGGAAGGTAGGACGTGCGGAGAAGTGAATCCGAGGCGATATTCAGGAGGATAGATGGCGGGGGAGGGGCCCCCATCAGCCGCTTCTGGCAAGTGATAGAACCACGGAGCACAAAATCGGAACTTTTAAAAGTCTGCTCCGCTGAGGGACATCACTCTGGTGGCTAAACGGGGGGTGGAACCCTCCAGGACAGTGTGGTCTCAGGACCTTCAGGGTCACAGAAAGACTGGGGGTGCCTGAGTGTGGCAGAGCTCCCAGGTAACGGAGCAGGGAAGCCGGCTGCAGAGGTGGAGCCCAGGCGTGGACTCTCAGCTCGGGGTTGCCATAAACCGTGATCCGCGGCACAGTCGGGCCACTGCTCCTCTAGCAGGGACCCAACAAGTGGCAGATCTGCTTGTTGAAAAAAATATGGAAGTTATTAGAGAAACCCTTTCTGGAGAAGTAAAAGAACTAAAATCTAACCAAGTAGAAATCAAAAGGTTATTAATGAGGTGCAATCAAATATGGGGGCACTAACTGCTAGGATAAATGAGGCAGAAGAGAGAATCAGTGATATAGAAGACCAAATGATGGAAAATAAAGAAGCTGAGAAAAAGAGAGATAAACAACTACTGGATCACGAGGGCAGAATTCGAGAGATAAGCGATACCATAAGACGAAACAACATTAGAATAATTGGGATCCCAGAAGAAGAAGAGAGAGAGGGGCAGAAGGTATAATGGAGCAAATTACAGCAGAGAACGTCCTTAATTTGGGGAAGGAAAGAGGCATGAAAATCCAGGAAGCACAGAGAACCCCTCTCAAAATCAATAAAAATAGGTCAACACCCCGACATCTAATAGTAAAACTTACGAGTCTCATAGACAAAGAGAAAATCCTGAAAGCAGCTCAGGAGAAGAGATCTGTAACCTACAATGGTAGAAACATTAGATTGGCAACAGACCTATCCACAGAGACCTGGCAGGCCAGAAAGGACTGGCAGGATATATTCAGAGCACTAAATGAGGAAAATATGCAGCCAAGAATACTCTATCCAGCTAGGCTGTCATTGAAAATAGAAGGAGAGATAAAAAGCTTCCAAGACAAACAAAAACTAAAGGAATTTGCAAACACAAACCAGCCCTACAAGAAATCTTGAAAGGGGTCCTCTAAGCAAAGAGAGAGCCTAAAAGCAACATAGACCAGAAAGGAAAACAGACAATATACAGTAACAGTCACCTTGCAGGCAATACAATGGCACTAAATACATATCTTTCAATAGTTACCCTGAATGTAAATGGGCTAAATGCCCCAATCAAAAGACACAGGCTATCAGATTGGATTAAAAACCAAGACCCATCAATATGCTGTCTGCAAGAGACTCATTTTAGACCCAAAGACAACCCCAGATTTAAAGTGAGGAGGTGGAAAACTATTTACCATGCTAACGGACATCAAAAGAAAGCTGGGGTGGCAATCCTTATATCAGACAAATTAGATTTTAAACCAAAGACTATAATAAGAGATGAGGAAGGACACTATATCCTACTTAAAGGGTCTATGCAACAAGAAGATCTAACGATTGTAAATATCTATGCCCCTAACATGGGAGAAGCCAGTTATAAGCCAATTGATAACAAAAGCAAAGAAACACATTGACAACAATACAATAGTAGTAGGGGACTTTAACACCCCCTCACTGAAATGGACAGATCATCTAAGCAAAAGATCAACAAGGAAATAAAGACTTTAAATGACACACTGGACCAAATGGACTTCACAGATATATTCAGAACTTTCCATCCCAAAGCAATGGAATACACATTCTTCTCTAGTGCCCATGGAACATTCTCCAGAATAGATCACATCCTAGGTCATAAATCAGGTCTCAACCGGTACCAAAAGATTGGGATCATTCCCTGCCTATTTTCAGACCACAATGCTTTGAAACTAGAACTCAATCACAAGAGGAAAGTCAGAAAGAACTCAAATACATGGAGGCTAAAGAGCATCCTACTGAAGAATGAATGGGTCAACCAGGAAATTAAAGAAGAATTAAAAAAATACATGGAAACCAATGAAAATGAAAACACAACTATTCAAAATCTTTGGGATGCAGCAAAGGCAGTCCTAAGAGGAAAGTATATAGCAATACAAGCCTTTCTCAAGAAACAAGAAAGGTCTCAAGTACACAACCTAACCCTACACCTAAAGGAGCTGGAGAAAGAACAGCAAATAAAGCCTAAACCCAGCAGGAGAAGAGAAATCATAAAGAGCAGAGCAGAAATCAATGAAATAGAAACCAAAAGAACAGTAGAACAGATCAATGAAACTAGGAGCTGGTTCTTTGAAAGAATTAACAAGATTGATAAACCCCTGGCCAGACTTATCAAAAAGAGAAGAGAAATGACCCAAATCAACAAAATCATGAATGAAAGAGGAGAGATCACAACCAACACCAAAGAAATACAAACAATAATAAGAACATATTATGAGCAACTCTATGCCAGCAAATTAGATAACCTGGAAGAAATGGATGCATTCCTAGAGATGTATCAACTACCAAAACTGAACCAGGAAGAAATAGAAAACCTGAACAGACCTATAACCACTAAGGAAATTGAAGCAGTCATCAAAAATCTCCCAAAAAACAAAAGCCCAGGGCCAGATGGCTTCCCAGGGGAATTCTACCAAACATTTCAAGAAGAATTAATACCTATTCTTCTGAAACTGTTCCAAAAAATAGAAATGGAAGGAAAACTTCCAAACTCATTTTATGAGGCCAGCATTACCTTGATCCCAAAACCAGACAAAGACCCCATCCAAAAGGAGAATTACAGACCAATATCCCTGATGAACATGGATGCAAAAATTCTCACCAAAATACTAGCCAATAGGATCCAACCGTCCATTAAAAGGATTATTCACCACGACCAAGTGGGAATTATCCCTGGGCTGCAAGGTTGGTTCAACATCTGCAAATCAATCAATGTGATACAATACATTAACAAAAGAAAGAACAAGAATCATATGATCCTCTCAAATGATGCAGAAAAACCTTTTGACAAAGTACAGCATCCTTTCTTGATCAAAACTCTTCAGAGTATAGGGATCGAGGGTACATACCTCAATATCATAAAAGCCATCTATGAAAAACCTACAGCAAATATCATTCTCAATGGGGAAAAACTGAGAGCTTTCCCCCTAAGGTCAGGAACGCGGCAGGGATGTCCAATATCACCACTGCTATTCAACATAGTATTGGAAGTCCTAGCCACAGCAATCAGACGACAAAAAGAAATCAAAGGCATCCAAATTGGCAAAGAAGAAGTCAAACTCTCACTCTTTGCAGATGATATGATACTTTATGTGGAAAACCCCAAAGATTCCACCCCAAAACTCTTAGAACTCCTACAGGAATTCAGTAAAGTGGCAGGATATAAAATCAATGCACAGAAATCAGTGGCATTCCTATACAACAACAACAAGACAGAAGAAAGAGAAATTAAGGAGTCGATCCCATTTACAATTGCACCCAAAACCACAAGATACCTAGGCATAAATCTAACCAAAGAGACAAAGGATCTGTACTCAGAAAACTATAAAATACTCATGAAAGAAATTGAGGAAGACACAAAGAAATGGAAAAATGTTCCATGCTCATGGATTGGAAGAACAAATATTGTGAAGATGTCAATGCTACCTAGAGCAATCTACACATTCAATGCAATGCCCATCAAAATACCATCCACTTTTTTCAAAGAAATGGAACAAATCATCCTAAAATTTGTATGGAACCAGAAAAGACCCCGCATAGCCAGGGGAATGTTGAAAAAGAAAAGCAAAGCTGGCGGCATCACAATTCCGGACTTCCAGCTCTATTACAAAGCTGTCATCATCAAGACAGTATGGTACTGGCACAAAAACAGACACATAGATCAATGGAACAGAATAGAGAGCCCAGAAATGGACCCTCAACTCTATGGTCAACTCATCTTTGACAAAGCAGGAAAGAATGTCCAATGGAAAAAAGACAGTCTCTTCAACAAATGGTGTTGGGAAAATTGGATAGGCACATGCAGAAGAATGAAACTGGACCATTTCCTTACACCACACACAAAAATAGACTCCAAATGGTTGAAAGACCTCAATGTGAGACAGGAGTCCATCAAAATCCTAAAGGAGAACACAGGCAGCAACCTCTTTGACCTCAGCCGCAGCAACTTCTTCCTAGAAACATCGCCAAAGGCAAGGGAAGCAAGGGCAAAAATGAACTCTTGGGACTTCATCAAGATAAAAAGCTTTTGCAAAGCAAAGGAAACAGTCAACAAAACCAAAAGACAACCGACAGAATGGGAGAAGATATTTGCAAATCACATATCAGATAAAGGGCTAGTATCCAAAATCTATAAAGAACTCATCAAACTCAACACCCAAAGAACAAAGAATCCAATCAAGAAATGGGCAGAAGACATGAACAGACATTTTTCCAAAGAAGACATCCAAATGGCCAACAGACACATGAAAAAGTGCTCAATATCGCTCGGCATCAGGGAAATCCAAATCAAAACCTCAATGAGATACCACCTCACACCAGTCAGAATGGCTAAAATTAACAAGTCAGGAAACGACAGATGTTGGTGGGGATGTGGAGAAAGGGGAACCCTCCTACACTGTTGGTGGGAATGCAAGCTGGTGCAGCCACTCTGGAAAACAGTATGGAGGTTCCTCAAAAAGTTGAAAATAGAGCTACCATATGATCCAGCAATTGCACTACTGGGTATTTACCCCAAAGATAGAAAAGTAGGGATCCGAAAGGGTACGTGCACCCCAATGTTTATAGCAGCAATGTCCACAATAGCCAAACTGTGGAAAGAGCCAAGATGTCCATCGACAGATGAATGGATAAAGAAGAGGTGGTGTATATATACAATGGAATATTATGCAGCCATCAAAAGGAATGAGATCTTGCCATTTGCAACGACGTGGATGGAACTGGAGGGTATTATGTTGAGCGAAATAAGTCAATCAGAGAAAGACACATATCATATGACCTCACTGATATGAGGAATTCTTAATCACAGGAAACAAACTGAGGGTTGCTGGAGTGGGGGGTGGGTTGGGAGGGATGGGGTGACTGGGTGATAGACACTGGGGAGGGTATGTGCTCTGGTAAGCGCTGTGAATTGTGTGAGACTGTTGAATCTCAGATCTGTAGCTCTGAAACAAATAATGCAATATATGTTAAAAAAAAAAAAAAGAAGAAGAAGAAGAAGGTAGCAGGAGGGGAAGAATGAAGTTGGGGAAATCGGAGTGGTAGACGAACCATGAGAGACGATGGACTCTGAAAAACAAACAGGGTTCTAGAGGGGAGGGGGGTAGGAGGATGGCTTAGCCTGGTGATGGGTATTGAGGAGGGCACATTCTGCATGGAGCAGTGGGTGTTATGCACAAACAATGAATCATGGAACACTACATCTAAAACTAATGATGTAATGTATGGGGATTAACATAAGAATAAAAAAAAAGAAACATCATTATCATCATATCATCATTTCCATTATCCTTCTCTTTGAGGTGGCTGTTATTATTCATTTGTACATCACAATTCTAAGCATCTGATATCCATTGTCTTTTAATCTTCAACTGATTTTTTAAAGATTTTATTCATTTATTTGGGAGGGTGAGGAGGGGGAGAGGGCGAGGGAGAGGCAGAGTATCCCAAGCAGACCCTGCACTGAGTCCGACACAGAGCTTGATCTCACGACCCTGAGATCATAATCTAAGTGGAAACCAGGAGTCAGATATTTAACCGACTGAGCTACCCAGGCACCCTTCAACTGATTTTATAAAGGGTTTATAAGGGTTATAGAAAGAGTACAGTTAAAGTTACTTAGTGAAGTGTATTAATTGGAAACTGAACCCAGACACTTTATGATGATTGAGCCCAGTTTATTATGTTTTACAGTTTGTTGGTATAGATGAGATCTGTACATTTTATGATGGAGGCTTTAATTATAAAAGGGGGATGGATATTTTATCAATAATATATCCCCAAAATACCTTCCCTGCTATAGTTCACATTTCCTGAAATTCTACAGTTAGGTACTTTCCTTTGGTTCTTGATACAATAGAGGATGTAAATGCCCTTCATTGATCTGTGAATAATGAACATTCAGATAGATTAGCTAATACATTTGGCTAGTAGATTAAATATAGATCTCCCCAATTTAGGGAGCTGGCAGGGAATGGGCACTATGGAGTTGTCAAAAAGGAAAAAAGGCCATGAAATTTAAGAAGTAAGGCTAGCTGGGACAAACATCTCTTAGTTAATAATATTTCCCCATAAAAGACCTGCAGTGTATATTCCAGTGAGGTAAGGAATATAGAATTGTTCACTTTCATTTTGGAAGCATAAATCTTAGGACCAGCAAGTCAGCAACACATGATTTACACAGTAGGTCGGTAAATTTGCATCCTAGTAAAGGGTGGATATTGTTGGAAAAACAAGGAGACAAATATAGGTGATATTTAGATAGATAAATATTTCTGAACCTGTAGAAAAAAATGAGGTAAAGAAAAGTTCTCAAAATTTCAAATGTGTATTGATCAAGTCTTCATCAGAGTATTTCATTGAAGACTGAGGAGAATGTACAGATATTTAGGCAGGAGGTAAGAAATTCAGATGGAAAAAAAAAAAGAAATTCAGATGGAGATGCTAGGAGCTGGAGAGAGAAATAAATCATTTGGAATATTTTGCTTTAGCTTCAAAGCTTTCTGAAATATTTTATACCATCCCAACAAAATTCTCTTAGGTGGAAAGAAATGAGAGTAAATCATACTTTTTTGTTAGTTTGGTATGACACTACGAATACTAGAAAGTTTATGTGGGGATGCCGAATGACATTTTATATAAAGACCAAGATTCATGAGATTCGAGGTATTAGATTTATGTGATTTGCCTAGTAAAGTGAGTTCAAATTCAGCTTTCTACTTGAAGTTCAAATATTATAACAAAATTATATTTTGGGAATTTTTCATAGTCTAGATAAAATATCCCTCACATGCAACTCAAATTTAACAGGTAAACAATTTTAAGAGACTGAATGTTCTAAATGTCTCTACTTAGGAAAGGAACTAAGGTTCAAAAGTGTTTATTTAGATATTTTTCTCTCCTGTTACTTTTTTTGACCTCCTCTCCTTTCTTTACTGAAGCAGTTACAGAAAACATGCATACTCACAGAATGGGCTAGTTGTGTAGGTAAAGTTTCTAGGATCTCACAATATTTGTACAAATACTTTAGTATTTGTACAAATTAGTATCTGAGCCACCCAGGCACCCCGAATTCTGTAATTTTTAAACAGTGACTTAAGATTGGTTTAAGGTTGATCATCTATTTCTTGGATCCAAGATATTTTACAAAACTAATTTTCACAGAATATGTACTGGTCCTAAGGACTTTGGTTAGTAGTTATAAATATTATCTTTAAAATTCTAGCTCCTGGGAGCCTGGGTGGCTCAGTTGGTTAAGCGATTGCCTTCAGCTCAGGTCATGATCCCGGAGTCCAGGGATTGAGTCCCACATCAGGCTCCCTGCTCAGCAGGGAGTCTGCTTCTCCCTCTGACCCTTCCCCCTCTTGTGCTCTCTCTCCCTCTCTCTTTCTCAAATAAATAAATAAAATAAAATCTTTAAAAAATAAAATAAAATTCTAGCTCTTATAGCACATTTCATATTTCATATTTGGTATCCTTAAGTCCTCACAAAAACTTTTGACTTAAGCGCATTTAATTAAATGAATTAGAGGAGTTCCTAGGTGGCTCTGTCAGTTAAGCATCTGACTCTTGATTTCAGCTCAGGTCGTGATCTCAGGGTTGAGAGATCAAGTCCTGTGTCTGGCTCTGTGCTGGGTGTGGATCCTGATTAAGATTTTCTCTCTGCACCACCCCCCTACTTCCTCTCTTAAAAAAAAAAAAATCTTTTAAATGGATTAGAAAAATACAGTTAGTGTATCAAGCATTCAGTGGGTAGGCTAAAAAGCACTAAACATTCGAGGTATCATTTAGTCTAAACATTTACTTCAACAGTTACTACTCAGGTTTTGTCAGTGTTCTTAAATGAATGTTAAAGATAGATGTCTTCACTATTATGTTCTAGGTCTTCCCAAATTTCTAGAGATCCCACAGTCACGTATAGAATACTAGAAGTATTCAAACCAATCTTTTTTTTTTCTTCTTGCTCCAGTCCCAGAATCCATTTATCTTCTTCATGTCCCTTTATTTCACACAATTGTAATAATAAATACTAATTGTTAATAATGTACCAGGTAAAATACCAAACACTTTATAATTATTATTTGATTTGACTTTCACAATAAACAATAAAAGATTACAGAACGTTACAATGCCATCTTCACTTCTATAACTTATAGAAGTTATATAATTTGTCAGCAGCCAGCAACAAAAGAGAGATTCAAGCTCAGGCCAAACTCTTGGATTCTAACATCCAACCATTCAGTGCAGCCTCCTAGTTGTGAGGTTGTCCGAGTTTCTGATCTTTCTGGTTGCCTTTTCAGTCCCCCACAGAGTAGGAAGCCTTCCTGTGTTAGCAGTGTCTTCCATGGCTTCTCCTTCCGTCAGGGTACCAACAGTGCTCTGTAGTGTAAGAGTCTTGATGTATTCAGTTTAAAAAGTGAAAAAAATGCATTGTTGGGTGCCTGGGTGGCTCAGTTGGTTAAGCGACTGCCTTCAGCTCAGGTCATGATCCTGGAGTCCCTGGATCGAGTCCCGCATCGGGCTCCCTGCTCGGCAGGGAGTCTGCTTCGTCCTCTGACCCTGTCCCCTCTCATGTGTTCTCTCTCTCTCAAATAAATAAATAAAATCTTTAAAAAAAAAAATGCATTGTTTACACTTTAAAAATTTCGGAACCAACAGAATTCCATTGGTAGAGTACTCCATTTTCAGATAATATGCAACATAACATTAAGCCTGATACTGTGTTTTTGCTATTTCCAGAAATGATGATTCAAAATGTGCAAGCTGTGTATTTAGACAAAATTAATATTTCCCAAACTGACAGTGGCTGTAATGGAAATAATAAAAAATGTACCATCCCCAATGTTCTGGCACTGTACCCGTGGAAGATAAGGCTGACTGAAACTGTTCCTTGTCACATCCTTTATGAAGAAAAATGCTCACAACCTGAAAACAGTCTTCTTCTTGCTCTATATTTTGTAAATGTGGCAAAATGTATCTAAATTTTTTTTCAGAAGTAACAAAATTTGGAAACATTGGAAAGTGATACATAATATTTCCTGCAGAGGTTGTTATGGAGAAATAGATATATTAATAAATAAGCACCAAGTAATACTTTCTTGAATATTAACTTTTGGAAGAAAATTGTTCCTAGGCCAAGTAGACCATGAGGGTTTGGGTCAATTTAGCTTTGAAAAAGTTTTCTAAAACTATCTGGCCTACATAGCTTTCATTAGGCTTGAACAATTAGCCATTGCAATTTACCCTCTGATTTTCATTTCATTTTTCATCTCCTTCAAGAAAATAAATGTACTCTAGCAAAACAAAATTTTGTAAAAAGCTAAACAGGGAAGACAGAAATTCAAACGTTAGATGAGTGCTTATTCAGTCCATCTTTAAATGTTTAGTCTCTTAAATGTGAGAATTTTAATAATAATCTAATTAGTATTGCTTTGATTTGTACCTAGAGATGAAGTAATCATACACATTATATTATATACATACATACACAAGGTAATTAAATAGATTAACTCTTGAGTGTGTATGTAGAATATTCAAATCTAATATTAAACCTTCGGGATCATCTTGGAGCTATTACATTTCTATATCTCACCCAAACATTTTGAAAGTGTTGTTGTCTACCTTTCTTTTCTCCAGAGCAGCACTTATTATTTCTTCCTTGTCTTATGGCCATCTGGTTTCTTCTCCTAGAACACTGTCAAATTGGTACATTTTTATTAATTTCTTATTAACCAGATCTAATTGCTTCATTTCAGTTCTCTTCTTTTATGAGGTCATCCTGTCAATCTTCCTCTTAAAACTCAGACCTCCAGTAACCTCCACACCACTACAGGGTTCTCTGTCCCCTCCTATAGTTTTCTTTCCTGGTTTCCTTCTCCATACCGCTTCAATGATGCTATTTCCAGTAATTTAATTTTAGCCATTGTTTTTTTAATTTGCACATATTTCTTGGATTGTTAGGCTTTTTCATGAGTTCAAGAAACATTTGTATGCTACTGATTCTCACATAGTCAGCACCAACCACCCTCCTTTGTCCCTATCTACATGCCCATTGCCCCCCTCATATACTTGGATTTTAGTTGAACCTGCAAACATATATGGCCACTCAGTGCATTACACACCGCAGATAGTATAGGAAGCTGCAAAAGACAGCGGTCTTAAATGACACAGGCTAAATATTTTAACTTTTGTAATTTTATAAAAATGTATGATTATGTACATATATGTGTCATTCTCTTGTCTGGAAAGAGACCTGTGGAAATGAAGGCTCCAGATACTTAAGCTTAATTTGCTTCATCATGTATCTGCCTCTACCTCTACTTTTCCAATCCACGGTCCACACTTCATGATAACCTGCGAAACTAAATCTCTCTTTACGAACCACAATTCAGATAATAACATGTAAATTGTGAAGCAGAGCAGACAAACTCTTAGATACTATATTTCAAATATTTTTTTCACCATTTTATCACAATCTAGCATTTCCCCCCCCCACACACACACACAAATACACTTAATTATTGAAATTAAGGAGCTAGTTATGACATAGCTACAGCTCAACCTCAGTGGTATAGCTTAAGTGGCTCCCACTGATTTGTGACAGCTGATTGTGTGACTCTCTTCCTAACTCTGTGTCCAATGACAGCATGATGGTATCAGCAAGCATTACAAATCCAGATCTATTTTTAAAGATCTGGCTGTTAAATATATATCAGTATAATCTCCTTGGAGAAAATATGTAAACTATGAAATTATTAGCATGTGAAGGGCAATACCAGTCCCGTGTAGCTTAAGCAAAGTATCATTTACTTGCAGCATGTTAATATATCATTTTCAGAGCACATCTTCAGGTACAGCTTGATTCAACATTCTTTTGATGTGACCAGGTTGGGAGTTCTTTTTGTTCATTTCTATTTTCAGTTTTCTGGATATTGGCCTTCCTACTAGGTAGGTTCTCTCCTTTGGGTCTGAAGGTGATTATCACCAGTTCTTGTTCATTTGTTTCCAAAGGTGAAAGAGAAGTCCATATGGGAATTACTTCTTGGGCTTCACTCAAGTTTGAATTCATTTAATTGAAGCCTACATTAAGAATTAATTGCTCTGACCATGAGATTGGGATTCCACAGATTAGGTCATATCTAAGTCCTATTGCCTACCACTAGGTTTAGTAGAGATCAGTGCCCACCAAAAGAAAGACGTTTCAGAAAGAAAGAAAGAAAGAAAAAGAAAATAAAAGAGAGAGGAAGGAAGGGAGGGAGAGAGAGAGAGAAAGAAAGAAAGAAAGAAGGAAAGAAAGAAAGAAAAGAAAAAAGAAAAGAAAGAAAAGAAGAAAGGAAGAAAAAAAGAAAGGAAGGGAGAGAGGAACACCTTTCAGAAAGAGGTGGTTTCCAAATGAATGAATTCAACTGCATTGAATATAATATATTCATGTAGTTCCTACTCTAGTGGGATAGGCAAGTAATAAAATATTTAAAAGTTAGGAACTGGGGATGCCTGGGTGGCTCTGTCAGTTAAGCGACCGAGTCTTGATTGTGGCTCAGGTCGTGATCTCAGGGTCCTGGGATTGAGCCCCACAGTTCCATGCTCAATGGGGAGTCTGCTTGAAGATTCTCTCTCTCCCTGCGCCCCTCCACCTGCTCACACACTCATTCTCTCTCTCAAATAAATAGATATTTTCTGGAAAAAAAAGTTAGAAACTGAATAGTAAGCAGAAAATTACATTGTTATACAGATGGCAGTTGAGGTGAGACCTAAAAGAAAAAATAAAACAAAAACAAAAGAAAACAAAACTGACCATCTTGAAATCAAGAATATTCTAGAAGCCTTTATATAATATGTAATAGCCTTTTAAGCTAGTTTTCTGGCAGGGAAGCAAGTCAGGTACAAGTACTTTATGGTACATGCATATAAAATGTGGTGAGGGTTTAGATATGAGCAAGTATTCTAAGATCTTATTGTTATCTGTGCTTCAATTCTAAAGTATTAATACTTTTAGTGGGTGTAGCTTTAACATACTCATTATATAATGTGAGAGAATTTTGCCTGGCAATATTAGAAGTCAATTAGACACCGCTACTCAGAAGGAAAAATCAATAAAAGTACATAATGTCATTTGAGTTATCTTAAATTGCATAAGCACCTACCCAGACTAGAGGTTAAGGAAGTGGCTCAGACATTTGGTTTTGTCAATCTGCATTAGAATGAGGTGAAAAATGACAGAGTCAGATTCAAGACACACATTGAAAAATCATTCCAAATTGTAATTTCATTGTGAGTTATAGTTGTGATAAAATTCATTGTACAATTTTTAAAATGTCAAAGAGAGCTTAATAGCATTTTGGACTATCAGGTCAGGAAAAATTTCTTTTACAAAATAGCCTCACATGCCCACATTTGTATTGTATGTTGCACATCATTTGAAGATGAATCTATTTAAATGCAAATGTACAGTCACAAAGCAGTGGAACTGAATTATATGCAAACAAAGCTTGTTGAAGAAATTGAGTAGTTAAGCATTTTTTCAATCAAATTTAAAGGCAGATTTGTTTCTTTTCAAAAAACACTCCCTGGGGTGCCTGGGTGGCTCAGTCGTTAAGCGTCTGCCTTCGGCTCAGGTCATGATCCCAGAGTCCTGGGATCGAGCCCTGCATCGGGCTCCTTGCTCCGCGGGAAGCCTGCTTCTCCCTCTCCCACTCCCCCTGCTTGTGTTCCCTCTCTCGCTGTGTCTCTTTCTGTCAAATAAATAAATAAAATCTTAAAAAAAAAAAAAAACACTCCTTAATAAAGTTTAAACATGCCTTTTCCAGAATTGTTACTGAATTACACTGTCCAATATGCCTATAGCAATATAACCATATTTCGAATGAGTTCTCATGCATTTATCATGTTTTATATTCCAGATTCATTCTGTAACAATAGAAAGACTGTTCTGTTAAATCTTCTTTATTCATATAATTTTTAAAGGATATTAAGTAGTAGGAAGGAATTTGGGGAACTATTAGATATGCCAATTGGTATAAATAGATACACCAATTTACAAAGAAGTGCATTGTTTCACTCAATATGGTATGTAGTATAGTAAATGAGATAAAAAAATCATGTTTCTGAAAAAAATTAAAGGCAAGGTCAATATTTAGCATTATGAGGAAATAAGGATATTATGTGAAAAAAAGAAGCTTTAGTATTATAAGTAATTGAAATAAATATAATCTATGCCATATTAAATGAATAAGAATACTATTACTGTCTTTGAGCCAACCAGGTTAGGGAAGATATTTGATAAAGTCACAGTGCCCTTAAAAAAATAATATTGGCCAATTAGGTAAAATTTAGCTGTCTCTGAATTAAAATATACAGATCTTTCTCAATATCAATAAGGTTACATTCCAGTAAACCCATCGTAAGTTGGAATGTCATTAAGTCAAAAATACATTGAATACACACAACCTACCAAACATCATAGCTTGGTCTAGTTGACCTTAAATGTGTTCAGAACACTTACATTAGCCTACACTTGGGCAAAATCATCTAACACAGAGCCTGTTTTATAATAACGTGTTGAATACCTCACATGATTTATGGAATACTGTACTGAAAGTGAAAAATGCTCATCACTGCAAGAGAATATCAGACCACAAATCACTAACCTGAGAAAATATGAAAATTCAAAATTTGAAGTATGTGCCCTTGTACCATAGTAAAGTCAAAAAATCATAATTTAAACCACTGTAGGTGGGGGATTGTCCATACTACATAAAAACTTAGGAAATAGCTGAACAAAAAATTAATAGTGATGACAGCTAATATTTATTATGAAGTGTGTGCAACTGGAAAATTTATAGGAAAATTTTACCTGTGAACACAATTTTTTTAATAGATGTAGGCTATTCAGGCTAATAATTCCTCCTTGAATGAATCTGGCAGTTGTAATCTTTCAAGGAATCTATCCATTCCATCTTACAAGGAGGAATGGGTAAAAAGTTCTTTTAATGCTATGTAAATATACTTTTAATGCCTATGGAAAGTGTCACAATGTCCCCTCATTTATTTTGGGTACTAGTAACCTGTGTCTTCTCTCTCTCCTTAGTACGATTTTTTTGATCTTTTCCAAATACTAGCTTTTGGTTTCATGTATTAAATTTTTCTTAATTGTGGTTCTATTTTCAGAGTCATATACTTCTGCTCTTGTCTTTATTTCCCTTTTTCTAGTAGCTGTAGGTTTAAATTAGTTTGATTTGTTTTGTTTTGTTGTTGTTTTTAGTTTATTTAGGTAGAAGCTTATATCATTCATTTGAGACTTTACCTACTGTCTAATATAAGCATTTAATAGGATGCATTTCCCTCTGGTCACTGTTGAAACTCCATTCCATAAATATTGATATGTTGTGTTTTCATTTTCATTTAGTTAAATATAATTTCTCTTATTTAATATGATTTCTTCTTTGATCAATATCCTATTCAGAAATATGTTGTTTCATTTCCAAATATTTAGGGATTTTTTAGATATCTTTCTGTCACAGATTTCCAGTTTAATTTCATATAGTTAATGACATCATATGTTCATTTCAATCTTTTAAATCTATTGAAACTGGTATTATGGCCTGAAATACGGTCTATTTTGCCAGATTTCTTTGAGCATTTGAAAATGTGTATTCTGTTATTGTTCGGTGAAATGTTTTAAAATGTCAGGTCAAGATTGTTGATAAGGTTGTTCGAACTGTCTACATTCCTACTTATTTCTACTTTTTCCATCTATTACTAAAAGAGACCTGTTAAAATATAGCTCTGTAATTGATTTTTTCATTTCTCCTTTAGATCTGTCAAGTTTTGCATAAGTTTTTTGAACCCCATTTAGTGGTTTCACACTCGTTTGGAATTTTTATTAACAGCAAGTACTTGGGTGGGGGGAGAAAAAGGTAAAGAAACCATACAGCTCAGTACCCCTTATGACCTTAAGCAATATATCCTTAGCAAAATTTTAGCAAACTGAATCCAACAATATATAAAAAGCCTAATACATCATTACCAATTTGGATTTATCTTAGTGATACAAGGCTAGCCTGTAAAAATTAATGTTGTTAACTATATTCTTAGAATAAACACAAAAATATTATCTCAACATATAAATAAAGTATTGACAAAATCCTTACATTAAACGCTTTCAGCAAACCAGGAATAAAAGGGATATCTTAATCAGAAGAAGGACAGCTACAAAATATCTACTACTACTACTATTATACTTAATGGGACACTGGAGGTTTTAATCCACAATCTCAAAAAAGCAAGGGTTTCCACTCTCACCACTTTTATTCAACACTGTACTTGAGGTCTTAGACTTCCATAATGCAAGGAAAAAATTTAGGAGGCATAGATTTACAGATGGTATTTTTCTCTATGTAGATTATCTTAAGGAATGTAAAAAAGCTACCCAGAGTAATTAGTTTAGTGAGTTTGCAGTATACAAGGTAAATTAAAAAACTAACTGTCCTTTTTTTCAATAACAATGAAAAATTAGGAATTGAAATGAAAGAATCAGTACCATTTATATTAGCATCAAATATATGAAATATTTAGGAATTATTTAATAGCATATGTATAAGAACTGTACACTGAAAACTCTAATGCTGAGAAAGACATTTAGATACAACATATTCATGAATCAGAAGATTCAATGTTCAGATTCCTTCACAAATTAATCTAAAGTCTGACCACAATCCTCAGCAAATCCTAGCTGGTATCTTTGTTAAAATTAACAAGATAGTTCAAAAGTTATATGGAAATGCATATAGCTGGACCATTTAAAAAACAAGAACTTGATATGTATTTAAGATTTACAATAAATCTACATTAATCAAGGTAGTGTGGTGTTGAAAGAGTGGAAAAGAACAGGGGCTAGAAATAGCCCCCAGCGTATATAGTCAGTTAATTTTTAGCGAAGGTGCAAAGGGAATTCAGTGGAGAAAGGATATTGTTTTCAATATATGGTGCTAGAAAAATTGGACATCTATACATAAAAATTAAGCTTTGGCAGCATAAACCAATACTAACTTAACATAATCTTAATCTTTTTTTTTTTTTTTTAAGATTTTATTTGTTTATTTGACAGAGAGAGAGATAGCGAGAGCAGGAACACAAGCAGGGGGAGTGGGAGAGCGAGAAGCAGGCTTCCTGCCAAGCAGGGAGCCCGATGTGGGACTCGATCCCAGGACCCTGCAGAAGGCAGACGCTTAACGACTGAGCCACCCAGTCGCCCAACATAATCTTAATCTTAAATGTAAGAGCTAAAACCATAAAATTCCTAGAATATAACATAGGAGGAAATATTTATGACATTTGTTAGACAATGTCTTTGAGATAGGATGCACAGAAAATCAAGAAGTATAAAAGAAAAAATAACTTTTATTCTCCAGAAGACACTGTAGAGAAAACAAACACAAAGGTAAGGCACAGACTATGAAAAAATATTCAAAATACATATGTCTGGGACATCTGGGTGTCTCAGTCGGCTAAGCAACTGCCTTTGGCTCAGGTCATGATCCCAGGGTCTGCTTCTCCCCTCCCCCTGCTCATGCTCTCTCATTCACTCTCTCTTTTAAATAAATAAATAAAATCTTTTATAAAAAAATACCTATGTCTAATAAGGACTTTTTTCCCCTACATATTTAAAGAACTGTTACAACTTAATAGTAAGAAAACAGCCCTATAAAGATGGGCAAATGATTTGAACAGTGACTTCACAGAAGAAAAATAACTGGATCTCTCATATCTATAGACATTTTAGACAGTTGAAGAGTAGTTTCTTAGAAAGCTAAATGTATACTTATAAAGGAAAACACAAATTTGCCTTAATTACTTTTTGATCCAACAGTCCCATTTCAAGTGAAATGAAAGCATACGTCCACACAAAGATGTAAACTTTAATATTCAAGGTAACTGTATTCATAATAAACATCCATCAAATGATGAAGAGATTAACATATGTGGCACAGCAATACTCAGCAATAAAAAGGAACCAATTAGCATTAAATACAATAATCACATAAATATTATGGAAAATGAAAGAAGCCAGACACAAGAGACTGCATAATTCTAGAGAATGCATAAGTAAAATGGCAAAAAGTAGATCAGAGGTGGACAGAGTTCTGGGTGGGAGGCATGGAGAGAAAAAAATGTTCTATACCATGATCACATGGTGATTATTCAACTTATATATTTGTCAAAACTTCCTAAATTTTGCACTTAGCATTTATTCTAAAAATTCATAAGGAAGAGTTTGGATGGGCTTGGTCAATCAAATACAGATAGTAGATTGGGACTATATAAAAATGTGAGTCCAAATGTTGCCCTTTGGCTGTTGTTGGGGTAGGAAGGAGGGGACTCTGCCTCTCCCGTACTACGAAGATATAGGAGTTTTTTTTATGAAGAACAGCTATGAACACTTTTCAGTTACACAACTACTAGATCACCCATGCTCTGGGACTCGAAGATAAGGACTTAATATCTTCCAGTGACAAAAACAACAAAAGCCCTGAACCAATAGGCATTTATGATAAGTATTGTTGAATACCTTTCTAACAGAGCCATGATTTAGTTTAGATAGTCACCTGCCTGGAAATTTGACCTTTTCCCAGTTCTGAGAAAATAATAATTAGACTAATGCCTTGTGATAATCTTACTTCGCCTGTCAGTTTCTGGTTTGGTCTTGCCATGTAACCCAGCTATGTGCTGTAAGACTGAGAAAAGATTTACCTAGGAATAGGGAACTTCTGAATAATGGAGCCTTATTCTTCAACAAGAGAAAAATATTTTCTAGCTCTCTGGTTGTTGTTAGATTTGGATGTGTTGCTTGGAAATAATGTAGCCATCTTGCAAAGGGAAGTAAGACCATCATAAGAATGGCAAGGTGATAAATGTAAGAAAGATGGATTATTGACAACATCACTAAGTCATTAAATATCATTCTCCAAGCTGGAATACCTTGGGTTTATTGTTACATGAGACAACAAATTTACTGTTTATACCCCTCTGAAATCAACTACCTATTATTTGGTTGAATATAGCAGCCTACCTGATATAACACCAAAAATAACAATGAGAAGATGAACATAATTAAGATATTAATTTCCTATAACATTTTCCACTTGACAAGACAACCTCATATGCAATATTTAATTGACCATCAAAATAAGTCTAAGTATTACTAATGTTATGAAAATTAAAGATATTAATTGGAGATGATAAGATGATATCATCTTGCTTAGGGTGCTGCACAAAACAAGAAATTTAGGGTTTTGATGATCTGGTCTAGTGGTTTTATTAACAGTGGGAACACTGTTAGTTGTAATAATTTTGGTTAACCATTGGCTGAATTTTTTAAAAAGCTCATTCTCATGATTTGTTCTGTATGATTAGCAGATTTTAATATGTCTAGTTTGGGTGTATTGTATTGCTTTCTATACCTAATATGACTGTTGAATAAAATTAACGTGCAAAACATACAAAACTGTAAACATGTAAAAACTGAAATACAGATCGAATCTTCTTTCAAAATAGCCATCTCAAGAGGATTTCAGACACTGTTTAGTATTCTAACACTACTTAAATTTTTTTGGTCTTCTTCCTTTGGAATGGTCATCAGTGCTAGTTTATAAGTCACAGACACACAAATCACTCATACTATCTTTTAGTCACATGTCAACTTGATCAAAAACAGTATTTTTCACCTGGAATCTTTTATTTAATTCACCATACCTGGTTATCGTCTCCTCAAACCAAACCCATCCTCAATGGATGAAAATTATCTATCTGTAATATTACTCTTAAGGAAATATTTGATGGACTCTATAAGCAGTTTTAGCAGAAGAGCTTAAAAGTTTTTTGGTCAAATCCAGTATCTTTTTGTGTTTACTTATAAGTGAATAATTTGAACAAAGTTAATAGTTTTATAATTCTCCACATGATTCATAAAAATTTGTATCATAGGTCTTGTAGCAGCCTTCATTGTGGCTAATCAGATTGGAAGGATGTGAAAATTTCTCATTCATTCTATGTAGCTGATTTTAATAATAGTTCATTTCTTTTATTTCCTATATTGTTTATACCCAGTGTAATTCACTAAAAAAAGAAAGAAAGAAAGAAAGAAACATTTTTCACCAGCAATTTCAGTAATTCTGAAATCAGAGTGACAAGTCTGGGAATACCCACGCTTTTTCATCTGCCTTGGGAAGATACTGTTACCCTTTGAGACCCAATCTGATTTCTACCACATTCATGGTAGTGTCCTCACAGGGAATCTGACAGTGTAGACATCCCTCACTGTGACATGAGAGGGAAAAAAAGTACATCATATCTTGGGATTCTGAGCCTAGAGCCTTCCAAATGGGAAGTAGTAGCAACAAATTCCAACCAGGAATGAATTTGAATTCTCATTTGCCTATTAGGGTTTGGCTTACTGGTTTCTTCTAGCAAAGCAACGAATGTCCATTGTCATTCTTGACCTGTTTCTTCCATGTAATTTGTTTTTACCCAGTAGTCCCTAATGTAAGTTTCTTAGTATTTAAACAAGCGATTCTATTTTCCCCTTGCACCCTGTGTAGGACCTACTATTAAGATGTACTATAGCGGCCCCTGGGTGGCTCAGTCAATTGAGCAACTGACTCTTAGTTTCAGCTCAGGTCGTTATCTCAGGGTCCTGGGATGGAGCCCTGCATTGGGCCCCATGCTCAGCACAGAGTCCGTTTGTCCATCTCCCTCCCCCTCTGCTCCTCCCCTCTCTCTTTTTTTCTCTCTCAAATTAATAAATACAGTCTTTAAAAAAAAAAGGATGAACTATAAATAGAACATCTTCTTTAAGGATTCCAGTTATTGTCTGTATCATCAAACCAAAACATTGTCAAAATCTTAAGACAGTTGAGTTAACAGTGATTTGGGAATGCATCTAGTTCAACTCTCTTATTTACGTATAAAAAAATCTAAAAGAGTATAAATGACTTGCTTATGGACTCCTAAATCATAAGTTGAAATCAGGTTCCTATATTAATATAGTAGAATAAACAAAGATTTTGAAGTCAAGAAAACATAGAATGTGAAATCCGACCCTATGATTTAGCCACTGGAACACAGAAAAGCTCTTTTATTTCTCGAAGTCTCTTCCCTCACTTACGAAATTGAACTAATGACAATCCTCATGATCTTTGTCACTATTAAATGAACTATCATATTGAAAAAGCCTAAAGTTCCTGGAAAATAATAAAATAATAGGTACTCAATAAATGTGTGTTTGTTTTCTAATTGGTGTGTGTGTGTGAGAGAGAGAGACAGAATTATGTCTAGTGGATAATACTATCCAACCTCTCCCATATGAAACATTCAGTAAGCACTGTCTCTGTTCAGTACATATTTGCTTGCTTAATGGAATATCTGAGATTCTCATTTAATTGGCTTTCCAGCTTTACATACCTGTAAAATAATTAGGAAAGATCAGATATAGATAGGTGCAAACTTCCCTAAATTAGAAAGTCTGTGTTATTGCTATTTGAGTCATAGAATTTTGCTGAACATCTATGAGGTACATTCTATTTCACTTCCAAAATTTGGTTGAATATCATCCTCATCATCTAGAAAAACAAACAATATTGATTACTGGATCTAGCCAAGTGATCATTACTTAATTGTTTTAAGAAAATTAAGAACTAGTGTTTGGATGGATTCTAAGTAACAATTATTGGTTTTGTGGACAGATGTTTCCAATAATTAGGGATTTTAAAAAGCCTATCCCAAAAATGTGCAACCATGTTAGAGATAGACTAGATCAATGTTATCAATACACCTTTGCCATGTAAAAATTCTGAGCACCAAAGAAACCTTTCAAAGGAACTTATGAGGAGAAACAATTTTCAGACTCTTACCCTGGCTATATTCTTAGAGACATACCTTCCCTCAGCCATGCTATTATGTGTGATGTGCTCTAAAATTAGGTTTGCAATTCCTGTAGACCTTCCTCATAATAAAACTGTCAACATGCATGTCAATTAATGCCAATTGGGATGTGAACACCTATTCACTAGGAACTGGACTGAAACAACCAACTAATTTCACATAGGCCATTGAACAGTAATGACTTTCCGTCACTTACAACCTGAGCTACTTTCGAACTAGTGACCCAGAAATGAAAGGCTCTGTATCCCACTATCATTTCCCTGGGAAACATTGTTCCCTTGAGTTCACTACTCCTAAATAGGTCTAAAATGCCTTATTGGCTTTAACAGGTTGTATTAGTGAGGCAGAGAAATCAGAATTTCATTAAAAATTGTTTTTAAAACCTTTAGGAGCAATAGCCTAAATTTCTATGGGTGATGATAGAAATGATAAAAAGTAACATTTACACTAGCATACAGGAGTCAGCAATACTGTCAACCTTAATTCTTTCTAATACACACCTAACTCTTTGAATGAAATACCCATTTAAAATCATTAGCTAATATGATATTGCTAAATGTGAACAGTCATATGGAGGTAATTGAGAGCTGCTTCTAGTAATTATGCACATGTGTGTTTATATATATATAAATGACTAAATTTTTTAGAATATTTTTTCTTGTACTAAGAACTTACAAGATTTAAATGTATCCATTTTATATTGTTAAATTTCCTATGACTTCTTAGAGAAGATAAAAATTTATGATGAATTCTATTCTACTCAGGAAAAGAAAAAAATTACTGAGTTGCAGAGTATGTTTGGTATTACACTACTCCTGATTTCATAAAGTTTCCTGATGGTTTCTCAGGACCCTGGGTGGCTCAGTTGGTTAAGCGTCTGCCTTCAGCTCAGGTTATGATCCCAGGGTCCTGGGATCGAGTCCCACATCAGGCTCCTTGCTCAGTGGGGAGCCTACTTCCCCCTTCTGTCTGCTGCTCCCCCTGCTTATGCTTTCTCTAACAAATAAATAAATAAAATCTTAAAAAAAAAAGTGACATCAATAAATATGTCTGTGAGTATGTGATCTGAGGCTCTTTACTCCCCCCTTAATTCTATGGTCAAAATTAATTGAGTGGCATGCTTTTTTATTTTCCTAATAATATGTCAATAGGTTAATCAATTAAATATCAAAGTGATGAGATATTTACCATAATTTATTGGGAAAATCCTGGGCTTTGTGTCATTGAGTCACGGATTAGAATTCTGGCTCTGCCATTCACTAGCTATACAATCTTGAAAATTTTTACTTATTTGTCTATACCTCAGTTTCCTTATCAGAAAAAAAAAAGATAATCTCTCTCCTTCAAATGTTATAATAATTAAAAATAATACATGTGATTCTGGTACACTGTAAGTAGTCAATAAATCATAGAGTATTACAAAAGGGAAAAATGACTTTGGGAAAATAAAATCTAACTTCCTGATAACCTTCCTAAAACATTAGTTTGAAAAAATGCTTTGTTTTGATTTTTACTTACTTTCAATAGGATGTGCTTAGCTTCAGATAACAGACTACTATGCGAATAGTTGTATTAATTCTATCAATTTCACATAAGAGGTGAATCTAGTGGCTCAACAATGGCAAGAAATAAAACTTTTTACTTGCCATCCCCAGCTCCTCATCTTGGTCACCTTGGTAAGATACATTCTAGAGCTCCAAGCTTCACATTCTTACTCAAGAACATCCTGGCAGGAAGGAAGGGAGATGTGGCAAAAGATTTTAACCACATAAAAGCGTAGTTACATTAAAAAGGAAGGAGGAGTGATGGCTGTCAGATAGGCAACAATAGTGTATACTATTTTTCTCTTTTTCCAATGGATATCACAGTTTACAATGATAAATATGTTTGTGTGATTGTCCAATTAATTTGGTTTTCAGCACAGATTCTTGGCTTCTACAGAAGCAAATGATTTCTACTGAATCCCCTTTGCCTAAATGTCTTCTGTAGTTCCAACAAATATTGGCTGGATGAATGCATGCATGAAAGAAATGTCTATAAAAATGTTGAAGCTTGTATTTTATTGATTTCTCACAATTTAAGTGATGTCAGCTCATAACAGATTAATATTTTTTATGTGTGTGAATAGATGACTTATCTTCCCATTTTTTGCATTATACTTCCTCGGTTATATCTCATACTCATTTCTTGTCAAATATCAAACTGAATATTTTATAGATTATAACTAGAACACTTATATCAACGATTTTCATTACATTATTATTTTTATAATAGTGTAATGTTCCTGGTCTGGAGTAGCAGGAAGAGGAAGAATAAAGAGGTAGGTCAGTGTGACTTCTGTTCTAGTCTGACAGCCAGGATTTGGTAGGTGCTTAATTTTGCATGTTCCAGTACAGTTAGTATTTAGTATTTCTTAAATTGTTTAGGTGAAGGCTTCTAATACTCTATTAATGCCTTCATTGCTCTATATATATTAGCTGAAAACTTATAAGACACAAAGGTGATTGTGTTAAAAATAGATAGAATTATTTACCTCAATTTCAAATGTTTTTTAATTACATACTCTTGGAGTATTATTATCAACCATGTTTTTCTTTTAATGGTTTTGTTGTATAATAGGGCAATTCATACTAAAAAACAAAACAAAACAAAACAAAACCTACGCCTATAGTAAAACTTGCTCAATTGAAGTATTAGAATATCTACATTCCATGTCATGTTAGGAAAAAATAGCTTGCACTGACAAGCACTCTTGCTTAACACAACTAGAAAAGATAGGTAAAATTTTAAGATATACTACAAAAGTCTGTGTGAAGGCAGCAGGGAATTTCTAAGTCAAGATGTTGGACAAAAGGGGTGCAATGCTCATTTAGGTATGGCCAGCATTCCATGTGCCATACTGCCCACCAGCGAATTTGCTGGTTTCTTAAGTAGCAATGGACAAGATACATAAAAGCTACAGGAGTGACTATGAAGAGGTGGAGATGCCAACAGGCATTTTATAATCTTACAGGGATTAGAAGGCAACAATGGAAATAGGGAGGTACTGTGTCCATGGGGGCTTGAGAAGCTGAGACTAGGAAGAAAAAAGAAGCACCAAAAACTGAATGCACAAACTCTGTGCCAACTAGTTTATTCTTTATTTTTTTGAGAGTCTTAAATCTCACAAAATCTGTGGCATGTGTACATTACACTTATGAGTAATATTTGGTTTACAATCTAAGAAAAATATTCTTTCAATAAATGCTTATAAGTACTCATGTGTTCATGACTATGGATGATAATGGCCCAATTACTGAGGAAATGTACAGTCCTTGCCTTTATGGAATCTGTAATTTCCTAGATGAAACTGCAACATATTTATTCGGACAGCAACTATTTCTTGAGTACCCATTGTGCTCCAGGAAATGTCCTGGGTAGCGAATACCCACAGTAAACAAAAAATTCCTTTCTCTCATGAAGTAGATATTGTGTTGGTGGGTGGATAGACAACAGCATCAAACAATAAATATGCATTTTTAAATCAATGAAGAGAAATACCATGAAGAAAACTGAAAGACAGTAAACACAGGGAAAGGGACATGGTTGGGAAGAGGTCTATTTTAGGTGAAGTTGCCAAGAAAGACCTCTCTGATAAGACAATTTAAAGAGGTAAATAAAAGAATGAAGCAATCATATATCTAGAGGAAACGATTTTTAGTCAAAGGGATCAGCAAGGCAGAGAGTCCTGGAAGAGCAGAAAGAGATCAATGTGCCTGCAAAACCCTGCACATAAGCAAAATGGAAAGAGAGATCAGGGGGATAAGCAGGGAACAAGGTCATGCAGAGCCTTGATGCCTAGAGTAAGGACTTTGAATTTTATCCAGAGATGGACACCTGCTGGAGACAGGTGAACAGATACAATAGGACAGCACTATCAATGTGATAATAGAAGTACGGTACATATAGAATATTACAGAGCAGTAGACGGGATAACTCCTTCTGACGGAGGTTTCTTAATAAGATTTCACAGTGGAGATGATCCTGCATTAATCTTACAGGATGAGATGAAACTTTTTAGACAATGACACAATAGGAGGAAAATAATAGAAACAGATCTTTCCTATTAGAGGAAACTCTCTTTAAAAATGTTAGAAGTCTGGTTTGTCTTGGCTTCGTCTTGTGTCCCTACCGTGCTCTGAGTAGGTTCAACATCTTTGGAAGGTTGCAAAGCAAGGAGTTCAAAGTAAGAAGCTGGTAGGTGCAACCCCTCCAGTCGCATCCCAAATGACAAAGACATCTTGGAGAATAAGTCTCTGCTTACTGTCAGTTCTTTGATTACCTGACTTCCTTCAGACAGCAGTATTGATAAATGGAACAGGTGGTTCAACATAAATGTACAACTTCATAATCTATCCCCTATATTGACTTAACTAAATTCAACAGGAAAAGCAATAGGTCTTGAGAGCCTAGAAATACTGTGAGGTGGAAGAATCATGTTAACATTTTGTACAAAACTGAATTTTTTGTCCTAACTTATTTGAGGCATAGTCCCCTTCCAAACTCCTGTACAGATCTTACCCTAAGTAGTGCTAGGTGGATCATATTTGGCTTTCATTCTTATTATGATTTATCTAATACCTTTGTGACTTTTCACCCTTGCCCTAAGGAGGGGATCCTGAAAGGAAGGATAGCTGGAGCCAGAAGAAGAGTATATGCCAGGCAATCTTTACAGATTACTTCCATCTTTTTAGTCTTAATTTTCTATTTTTAGTGATGCTCAATTTTATGGGGGCAAGAATGAAAGTGTTTTAGTGTTTCTGCTATTTTCTCCTTTTTGTCCTATTTCTTTTACCACAAATTTTAAGTGTAACTATTTCTCCTGGCTTTCTAACTGAAGTTAATGAAGTGACTACTAGCTAACTCAGTGTCTTTCTACAGACTTAGAGTCTACTGAAACTCTGTAGAGATTGACTCTCCTTGTAAATCTCTCTTTGACCAATTCTGCCTTTTAAGTAGTGTGTTTCATACACTAGGTAAATTATATCCATCAAATCTAAATTTATGTACCAGGCAATAAGAGTCTAAATCAAATTATTTTGAAGTAGGAAAGTAACTCAAATAAGATAAATATTTTAAGTAATCCCTTTGGCAACAATGTGGACTACACATTGAATTTAATATAAACTAGAGGCAAAAAGACAAATTAGGATATTGAAATAATCTTATCATGGGATCATAAGCACAATTAAGGACCAAAGGAAATAAAGCATAGAAAATATACAGGGAATATGAAACTTGAGTATTTTACCATAAGGAAAAAAGAAAACCAAACATTTGTAACTTAAAAAAGATATAAGTAGTTAAATAAACAAACAAACAAACAAATAAATAAATAAATAACTTCTCTTCAAAAGAAGCATTTGTTCTTTAGGAATTTAACCTTAAATGACAAGCAACTTCTCTAAGTGTGTCTCTAGGGGACACCTGGTAATCAGAAGGTCCACCAATTCAAATGTGCTGAGCTCACCATGAGGCAGCTTAACAACAAACTTATTAATCTAGTAATGTTTGGGTGGAAACAAATAATAATGAAAAAAAAAAAAAACATGGCCTTGAAAATGTGGATATACCATCATGACATTAAAAATTGATTGAACGTTGTCAACTTCATGTGCTTCAACCTGATTCACAAAGTACCCTGATCCTATATGAAATATAACATGGTGGACATAATATTTTGGCAGTAGAGAATTTTAATGGGAGAAGTTAGGCATTAGAATCAGATATAAACTAATGTATTTGAAGCAAGGCTGACTTCACCGGTATGTTAGCAGTTGCATAGGACCCACATTCAGAAGGGCCCCCATACTGGTTGTATGGTCTGTTTTCACCATCTTGAAATTCTTAATAATTTTATCTTTGAGTTTGTGTTTTGTGAAGGAAATGGAATGGAACAATGGAGCCTGGTTGTTAAACAAAGGAGATAGACACAATATGCATGTCTACACTTCCTCGATACCCAATTTACATATATTATTTGTGCCATCCCCTGACCACAGAATTTTGGTGGATCAACAGTGCATAAACAAGAAGGTTCAGTGAGACTCAAAGTGACTCCAAGTTCTGCGTGTTTTGTCTACCAGTGAATACGTGACTCTAAAAGCCTAGAGATGTTACACTTCTGCTTCAAATGCTGAAAGCAGAGAATAGTGGTCTATAAACATAAACAACCAAACTAACTTAGCATATTCTTTTTTATTAGTGTTACTTCCCAGTATTATAGAATCACTTATGAGGGCAACCCATAGTTTTTTGTTTTGTTTTCAGTCTTTGTGTACTCAGTAAGCAAAATATGGGGCATGCGTATCAAGTGAAAAGAAGAAAATTGAGTTTGTTTTGCGCAGCGTTTCTACTGTTCTGATAACGATACATACACATGTATGAACTATGAAATAATAATTGTGTAAAATTGATAATATTCGGTAATTGGTCATATTTGAGTTAGTTTCCACATAGGAATTAAGTGCACTTCTATTTGCACTTAAGACTGGCATTGTAGGGACGCCTGGGTGGCTCAGTCAGTTAAGTATCTGCCTTCAGCTCAGGTCATGCTCCCAGGGTCCTGGGATCGAGCCCCGCATCGGGCTCCCTGCTCTGTGGGGAACCTGCTTCTCCCACTCCCTCAGCTCCTCCCTGCTTGTGCTCTCTCTCTCTCTGACAAATAAATAAAATCTTAAAAAAGAACTGGCATTATAAAATATAAAGATAAATGGAAAAATTCATGCTAACAATTTAATTTTAATTTTTAGTTATTTAGAATGATATTAATAAGCAAATTTAAAAACATGAAAAGTTGCACAAATATTGTACACCTGAAGCTAATATAACACTGTGAGTTAACTATATAATGGAATTAAAATTTTTAAAAATTAAACATGAGCAGTTGAAAGACTGCAGAAGAAAGTTATAAGCTTTCTAATTTAGTACCTTATCAGCACATTCTCCCTGCTTTTTTTTTAAGTTTACTTTTTACTGAGATAAAATACACATAACATAAAATTTGCCATTTGAGCCATTTTAAAGTGTAGAGTTTGGTAATATTGGTAAGTACATTCACCATGTTGAGCAACTATCATCACTATCTAGTTCCAGTACTTGTTCATCACACCAAATGGGAACCCGCATCCGTTAAGCACTTGCCCCTTCACCTCCTCCCCCTTGCATCTGGCAACCACTAAACTACTTTCTGTCTCTGGTTTTGCCTATTCTAGTTATTTCAGAGAAATGAAATCATAGATTAAGTAGACTTTTGTGTCCGGCTTATTCCTTGCTTTTTGACCAGGGGACCTCAGGTTTTCATTTTGCACTGGCACCCCCCCCCCCAATTATATAGCCAGCTCTAGTTGGAGAAATATTAAAAATCAAAACTGACTCTAAATGTGTCTGCCTTTTGAAAGGGATATCATTATTTATATCAGGGAGAGACTAACTCTCTAGATTGCACCCCTTCACTTAACAGAACAAGGGGGAAAAATTCTCTGAAGTTACAACTGCATAGGTCACTAAAGGATAATTCACAGAAGATGTCCTTTTAGGCCAATCTTAGGTTGGGTAGAGGTGAGTAGATACATTTCTGTGAATAATGATGGAGAAAGAATATAGGCTGATGATCTGAGTTTTGATGGACTCAGTGTCACCGTCTGACAAGTGGTTGAGAAACTAAAGCTCTTGGAAAGTCACTACTTGCTGATCTGAGTAACGGACTTTTAAGGCAAGAGTGTCTAATACTCAATTTTATTTTAGTTTGCAGTAACACATCATTTAAAATCTCAATTTACCTTGCTATACACACTAACGTTTTGTGTCTGTAGTTTTAGGAAAAACAAAGGAAACATACACTTGTCATATAGAAGCTAAGAATAGGATAAAGATTTCAGAGAGGAGCACCTGGGTGGCTCCGTTGTTAAGCTTCTGCCTTTGGCTCAGGTCATGATCTCAGGGTCCTGGGATCGAGCCCCGCATCGGGCTCCCTGCTCAGCGGGAAGCCTGTTTCTCCCTCTCCCACTCCCCCTGCTTGTGTTCCCTCTGTAGCTGTCTCTGTCTCTGTCAAATAAATAAGTAAAATCTTTAAAAAAAAGATTTCAGAGAAAGGAGAAAGAAACTGATATTCCCCCCAGAAATTTAAATATGTCTTGAGAAAATATTTTTGGACCATTTTTGGTCCAATCAGATGTAACACCAGAAGTAGGTTAACATGAAAAACAAAAACAAAAAAGCATGGCTTCATAGCCCTTTTCCTGAAAGGGAAGCAATTCTCAAAATGTCCTTGACATTAGCAAAACACTCCCATTTTCTAACAAAATGTTAATTACTGTGAACTCCAAAAAGGACTACCGGAAAAAAAAAAAAAAACTGAATTTTTGCTTTCTGAAGGAAGAACACAGGTTTATTACTGCATCTAACTAGTATCTTAAAATTGGAAATTAAGATAGGATATTCACAAGGTGTTAAGAACTGGGTTGGATGATTTTCAAGTGGGTTTTGCATAGCAAAAAAACTGGCCAAGTTTCAACAGAGTTTATGACATGATAACTTCAGTTTGGCAAAGGGAAGTGAGAATTCTGGAGTGACTCCTTATGAGGAAACTGCTGAGTTATAAAGCTGTTAGTTGGCAAATATTCTGCTCTTCTGGGATCAGGTACTTCCCAGAGCAAGCAGCTAAGATATTTTGGCTTGTTCCACTGTTGAAGGCAGGAACAAAAAATATATGTCTGTGTTGTTTAATATAGGGTCAGGAAACTGCATACGGTCCCAGTGTTATACAACACAGGAACAAAGAATTATGATTGTTCCATTTCTGAGAGATAGAGTAGTGCTCTGAGGCCCTGGGAACAGGAAGGAATATACTGTGATTTGATTGCTCCTGGAATTCTTTTGTCATCTTTCAAATCAAGCATTTGGAGAAATACTATCCTGCCTATTCTAGGGCTGACTTTATAAGCAATGTGTGCATTGAAAAAAAGACCAACAAATGGTGCTTTCACTTTGTGATTACTTGTAGGATTTACTGCATACTTCTCTGTTTGGAACTCCCTAAGTGAAACTAATAAAGTAGATGGTGTTTAAATTGGTACTTTTTAATAATTGACTTCTTCAATTTTATAGCAAGATTAGAAAAATATACATAGTAACACCAGCAACAGATGGTATCACTCTGCACATGTACCCTCACTTATAATGCAGAGGTAAAATCTAGGACGAAAAGTGCTGCTTTTGTGTGAAAATACAGAAAGCACAGTAGAGGAGAGGGGTATGTTTTTCTACGGCTTCCTTTTTCTCACAAAAGAATCTGTGTGCCTGAAATAGGGGAATGTACCTGCTCTACATAGAATTATCTACCTGAGTCTATATCCTGCTTCAAGGCCTCTCCCCTTCCACCTTGGAAATCTCTCTGCATATATAAGATTTTATTAACCAATATTTCATCATTTCCCAATTTTAGGTAAAATTGTATGAGAGTAAATTAGGCTCAGCTAGGTAATGACCATCTTTACCCCAAAGTCTAGATTAAGATCTAAAATGAAGTCACCAATAAAGAATTCCTTGACAAAATATGAAGGCATGGATAGATGTACTTAATACAACAATCACACACACATATATATGCATACCTATGTTTACATCTATCTATCTCCAATAATGTTGCTACATTTCTTAATCCTTGCAAAAAATCTACCACCTCTGTATTTTAATTTTTTAAAAGGGACAATGCATACCATTCTTCCTTCCAGTTGGCCAAGATCAGTATGCACAAATGAAATTACATCAGTGGGAGAGTTTAGAAATATTCAAAAAAACAAACTTAATTTTATCAATTTCTATTTTTAGAGGCATATTTTCTTCATTTAGCTCCTCTTTCAAAGTCAGGGAGGACGATTGCCTGGCAACTCTCGGTAACTGTGGTTGTGAGCTAGGGCGGTTTTTATTTCATCCTTTTTTTTTTTTTTAAGATTTTATTTATTCATTTGAGACACAGAGATACAGAGAGAGAGAGAGAGCATGAGCAGGGGAAGAGGCAGAGGGAGAGGGAGAAGCAGGCCTCCCGCCGAGCAGGGAGCCCAATGCGGGGCTCGATCCCAGGACTCTGGGATCACGACCCGAGCCGAAGGCAGACGCCCAGCCATCTGAGCCACCCAGGCGCCCCTTTATTTCATCCTTTTTTTAACCTCACTCTGATAGTTCTCTGTGACACCCAGCAGGTAGCAGAAATCACAAGTACAGTTTATAAAAGCTTCCATCCTCTTGGGAGCAGGACGTTTTTACTGTTGAACACAGCACCGCATCCAAATAGTCCCAAACTATTTGTGACTCTCCAATTCTACAGAATTTGGTACAGAGGGATTTAGAGTAAGCGGAGAGTATTAATCAAAGGTAACCATACCTGATGTAATACCTAAATCTCTAAGTTTCAGTGGTTTAATAAGAGTAGATGTTTATTTCCTGTTCATATAAAGTCGAAGACTAGTGATCCTTACAAGTAAGTGTCCTTCCAAGGGACATTCAGGCACCCTGACTTTTTCCATTATAAGGGAGTGTCTACTTCTAAGACATTAGATTTCTCTACATGCATCAGGTGCATGGGACATGGGAAACCACGATGAATGGAAATCCACTCCTTGATCACTTTGATCTGGAACTGACTCATATCTCTTCTGTTCAAAATGCATTAGTAAGAATTATTTATGTGATGTTACCCAGATGCCGAAGAAAGTATAATTGGGACCAGATTGTCAATGCTAAGCATATCTCTATCCTGTGGGAAGAAGGCACAAAATTCTGATGGGCCTCTGGTCATCTCTCTCCTATGGATAGTGGAAAAATGCCATCAGTCATGTTAATGACTCAGCACACACTTAAGTACACTTGCATTAAGCAATTATGCTTTAGTCCATCATTGCCAGGTGAAGAAAACAAGACATTCAAAAACTGTGCCCAATTCTTTCATCTTACGACTGTGTTCATTTATTTCTTCTTTTATTCACACAGGTGGAGAATTTCTAGGACTCTCAAAAGTCATATACCTAAAGCACCTTTTAAAAATGCATTGTACCAGCATGATTTCTTTCGATTATATACAAAAAGCAACGATTTGGGGGGAAATGATACTATATTCAAAATTAATTTTTTGGAAATAAAGCCCTAGTTACAGTAAATAGGGCTTCAGCAAAGTCAATGAGCCACAAATTCTTCACCTTTAAACTGTGAGAAAAAAAATAAATTCTTTGCAGAGTTTTTGTGAGCAACAACGCATACCAATAAATTGCATGCCTTCATATGCCTTTGCTGTGCACTTCTTACTCCAGCAAGTGCCCCATTTCCCTGACCCATGCACAGCTAAACATTTCCAAAAAATTGTCTCCACTTCCTCATCTGTTATCCTTACTTCATTTGTCTCCGTTTGTGCTTTCAGTCTCACCAGGGGTACAGCCCTTATGATCCACATTTTGGCAAACACAATAGTTAATTCTCCATCTTCATCCTGCATGACTCCTGAGCAGCACTTGACACGGTGCCCTGCTCCCTTCTTTGAAACTCTCAGAGCCTTCTGAAAGTTCTCTGAAGGAGTTTTCCACCTTCTTAATGAGAATTCTTTCCCAGTTTCCTTTTCTGGTTTCTTTTTTGTTACAGACTTCTAAATGTTAGAGTACCCTAAGGAGTAGTCCCTGGTGATCTTACCTATTCTCCTTTTCCTGTAAGTGATCTAATTTAATTGCCAGATTTAAGGAAACCCACTGATAGCATCCGAATTTATATCTCCTCTTCCTTCTCACTCCTAAGCTCAAAAGATGGTGTGCCCAGCTCTTTCACATCTCCAATGGGATGTATAATTGATAGGTCCACTGCCACGTGACCAAAACATAATGATTGATTTCATTTTCTAAATCTGTGTCAACAACATCGACCTAGATTTTCAGTCTGCAAATCAAGGAGCCATCATTTATTCATCCCTTTCAAGATCCATACCCAGTCTTTCAATAAGGACTCTCACTCCATCTCCAAAATATACCTTGGATTAGACCATTTTACCCCCATGGCATCTCTACTGGGACAATCCTACTCAAAGCCGCTATCATCTCTCTTTTCATACTCCATAGAACAGACATCTATAGATTAATGTTTCTAAATCTTTATCAGAGATATGGTGTCCTTGCTTAAAATTCTCCATATCTTTTTTTTAAGTTTTTTTTTTTTATTATTCATTCAAGATACAGAGATAGAGAATATGAGCAGGGGGAGAAGCAGAGGGAAGGGGAAAAGCAGGCCCCCCGCTGAGCAGGGAGCCCAATGCTGGGCTCGATCCCAGGACCCTGGGATCATGACGGGAGCTGAAGGCAGATGCTTAACCATCTCAGCCACCCAGGTGCCCCTCTCCATATCTTTTTATTGCAGTTAAAATAAAAACAAACTCCTCGCCTGTAGGACTTGCACCCTCTGCCTGCCTAACCTCATCTCTCCTGTTTCCCCCACTCCACCATGCTCTAGGTACAATGACCTTCAATCTGAGATATCTAAAGGTTATTCCCTCAATGGTTACTTATTATTCCCTCAATGGTTACTTACTCTTTCTTCATTTTGGGACTCTCTTTCCCCAAAATATTTGCATAGCTGCCTCTTTCCCATGATTCAGAACCAAACTCAAATATCACCTTTCCAGAGAGGCCTTTTTCCATGACCCTAGGTAAAAACACTCATAAAAAGTACTTAAGGTATTTTATGTTAAAGTGATTTTTAACCTAAGAGAAATGAATTATTAGTGAGCAGTAGTAGCAATAACAGAGAAATATAAGGTAAAAACAAATACTAAATATGATGCCTGGTACCCTGTGACCTAGCTCTGCTGCTAACTGGCTGTGATGTTATGTAAAATATAATACATTTAAAATCTCAACTTGTTGGGCACCTGGGTGGCTCAGTTGGTTAAGCGACTGCCTTCAGCTCAGGTCATGATCCTGGAGTCCCAGGATCGAGTCCCGCATCGGGCTCCCTGCTCAGCGGGGAGTCTGCTTCTCCCTCTGCCCCTCCCCCCTCTCATGTGCTCTCTCTCTCTCATTCTCTCTCTCAAATAAATAAATAAAATCTTTAAAAAAAAATCTCAATTTGTTTTTTAAAATGATTAGTAAGGTTCACAAATCACTAATGATACTTCTAGTTCAAATATTCTATCACTTACTCTGTTTTATTTATAGTAGGAAGCCTGGAAGATAATTTACAAAATTTTAAACACTTAGAAATATCATTTTTAAGGTAAAAACACATTATTTATCTTAAAGGGAGGGAGTGGAGGGGACAGTTTGTTTTGAAGTCCCATAAGCTAGTTGGCATCACACCGAGGGTCCTGTGCTAGATGATACTGTGAATCAATGACATTTCTGTTGTAATAATTTCAGAATTTTTCCCAAGGGTATCAACTACGGGATGTTTCTCACTGTTAGAATATATAAGTACTGGGATGCCTGAGTGGCACATTCAGTTACCTGTCTGACTCTTGGTTTTGGCTCAGGTCTTGATCTCAGGCTAGCGAGATGGCGCCCTGCATCAGGCTCTGTGCTCAGTGTGGAGTCTGCTTGAGATTCTCTCTTTCCCTCTCCCTTTACCCCCCTTTCCCTCAAATAAATAAATAAATATATATTTTTAAATATTTTATTTATTTATTTGAGAGAGAGAGAGCATGAGCAGGGGGAGGAAGAGGGTCAGAGGGAGAGGGAGATTCAGACTCCCGCTGAGTAGGGAACCCAACTTGGGGCTCTGTCTTAGGACGCTAGGATCATGACCTGAGCCAAAAGCAGACACATAACCAACTGAGCCACCCAGGCGCCCCAATAAATAAATAAATCTTAAAAAAATAAATACCATTTAATTACTGAACTGAGATTATAGGACCATTGATCTTGACTAAATAATTATCTTCTTTATTTCATCAATCACAGGCTTTATCTTATTTACTAAAAAAAATGTTTATTTTCTTTTTATACAAGTGATTTTGGAAAAAAAATAAGACAACACTCACTTTCTCTTTCTCTCAGGAGTGCTAGGTGGCTACTATTGGACATCATTTTGAAAAATTCTGAGTTACCATTCGAATTTGTTCCATGTATTTATCTTCTCAAATAGTTTTTTGAAATAGATCACAGGTTGAGTCTCAGAAATCATTTATTTTACCTTTAGAGATCACCTTATAGCTTATCAGAGTTAATGGCAGAAATTAAGTAGAGTAGACTTTCTGAAGTAATTAGTTTTTAGATAGAAGTAAGAAAAATAGGTTACCAATTTTACGTTATTTTAATTGTGTTAAAATATAGAGCATATAACATTTACCAGTTAACCATTTTAGAGTGTACAATTAAGTAACATTGAACGTTCATTCACAATGTTAAACAAGTATTATCACTGTCTAGTTCAAGAACTTTTTCATCACCCCAAAAGAAACCCAGTACCCATTAAAGAGTCACTTTCTCCCTTGCCCCTGGCCCTGAAAAATCTTTTTTCTCTTTCTCTGGATGTGCCTATTCCGGATAATTCATGTAAATGGAATTATACAGTAGCCTTTTATGTCTGGCTTCTTTCACTTCGCGTAGTGTGTTGAAGATTCATACATAGTATAGCATATATCAGCACTTTGTTCCTTTTCAATGACTGAATAATATTCCATTATCTATTATAGCAGATTTTGTTTATCTACTCATTGACCTTTTGGGTTATTGTAAAGAGTGCTGCTATGAACATTCATGTACAAGTACTTGTATCCCAGGACACCTCTTCTCAGTCCTTTGGGGTATGTACCTAGAAGTGGAGTTGCTGGGTCAGATGGCCATGCAGTGTTTCACCTATTGAGGAACCGCCCACCTGTTTTCCAAAGCGACTGTACCATTTTAATTTTGGAGGTTACCAATTTCCTCACATTTTCATCAGCACTTGTTTTTATCTCGTTTTTGACTGTGCCATGCCACAGGATCTTAAGTGGTATCTCTGTAGTTTTGATTTCATTTCCCTAATGATCAATGATTTTGATCATCTTTTCATGTGCATTGGACATTTGTATATCTACTTTGAGATATGCCCATTCAGATCCTTTGCCCATTTTTTAACAGAGTTGTTTGTCTTTTTGTGGAATTATAAGAGTTTTTTATACATTGCAGATATTAGATACTTATCAGATGTATGATTTGTTAATATTTTCTTCCATTTTATAAATTGTTTTTTTCTCTTGGTAGTGTCCTTTGATGCACAAAAGTTTTTAATTTGGAAAAAATCTAGCATCTAATAGTTTTCCTTGTTGCTTGTATTTTTCATATCATATTTAAGAAACTATTGCTGCCTGAACTAATGAATCATTGAACATTATATCAAAAACTAATGATGTACTATACCTTGAATAATTGAATTTAAATTAAAAAATATATATATAATATATGTGTATATATATATATAGAAACTATTGCTAAATTCCACACCATGAGCTTTATTCCTATGTTTTCTTCTAAGAGTTTTTTAATTTTTGCTCTTATGTTTAGGTCTTTGTTCTATTTTGAGCTAATTTGTGTGTATGATGTGCTAGGGGTCAACTTATATATGTGTGTATATGTGTATGTGCATGCACATGCTCCCATGCATGTGTTGATCAGTTGACTTAGTACCATTTGTTAAAAAAAAAAACAAAACAAAACTGTTCATTCCTCCTTGAATTTTCTTGGCTCCCTTGTCAAAATCGTTTGACCTTAAGTATGAGTGGTTTTCTTTTTTTAAGATTTTTTATTTATTTGAGAGAGAGAGCATGAGTTGGGGGGAGGAGAAGGGGGAGAGGGAGAAGCAGACTCCCCGCTGAGCACGGAGCTCAACATGGGGCTTTACGTGGGGGTCCATGCCAGGACCCCAAAATTATGACCCAAGCAGAAGGCAGACGCTTAACCAGCTGAGCCACCCAGATGTCCCTGGCATTAGCTTTCTATACAGACATTTACTTGGCATCTAACAGAGCGGTGTACCATTTACTCTTTTAACTTAGTTCTGTGCCTTGTGTTCTGATATTATACTTTGTGTTCAGTTATCCTTCACCAGCCTTTATTCTATCTTTACTCCATGATCGACAGATTGTAAATTATCCATTTTGAGTACAGCTAACCAGATATAGAAGTAAGCAAAGGAAAATTAGAGAAGGAATTAACAAATAGCTCTGTGATCTTAGCTAGGTTTTAGTTTTCTTATATGTCAAAAAAGATAAAAATCAAATGTCCAGAAGCAGGTAATGGTGTTTTTATGAATAGTATTATCTATAAGACTCATGTAATTGGAGAGTTTTCAAGTAGAAATTTAAGAAAGGTTGTAAAATGCCTTTTGTGGCACCATGTATTTTATTGTTTTAAATTATTTTATAGCCTATTATGGTTCAATTGGTAGATTTGTTTTTGAAAATATTTATTTTCACTTTTTTAAGTATTTTATATAATGATGTGTTTAAAGAGCAAGACACATTCTTTTCCCACTACGTTCAAGTTGATATAAATTGAATTGGTTAGTATAACTTACACTTTATTTTGTGTTTTCCTACTTTACTTCTTTTTCATATATTTATTGGTGAATGTAATTATCTGAATATATACTTATTAAAATACATTATGAACCAACTAAATTTTCATGGATTCAACCATGAAAATTTAGAATTTTGTCCACTGCCTTTTTTGAAATATAACCTAAAAACTTTGAATATAATAGAAACAAATTCTGCTCTATAATGGCTTTTTTTAAAATGAGGATATCCATTTAAAATATATATTCATAATGGTAGCTAAGATTTATCATGTGCCAGGTAATGGGGTAAGTGCTTTTGTCCATCATCGTATGTAGCCCTCACAACAAAACTGTGAGTCTCAGATTCCTCAGCTGTAAAATGGGGATTAAATACTCACCATGTTTCTTATCATTAAATATGTCATCATTTGTTGGCAAGAAGTAACTGCTAGCTACTTCCCTCCTTACATTGATTCATTATGTATGTCCTAATAAATTCATGTATTAAAAGTAAGCAAAAAAGTTCTAGCCAAATCCTGACTTTGAATTAATTACTTAGTGCTGCTGAAGGTAAAGTCAAGTTTGGGACTGATATTAAAGTGATCAAACAGAAACGGTCATAAAATGATCCCATCAAATAATAAGACACTGTAAGAACTGGAGGAAATATCAGCCCCTGTGTCAGGAGCAGCACGATGTTGTAAAAGAAAGAGAGGCTGGAGACAGAAAACCTGAATTCAGATTTATACCCTTTACAAGCTATGTATTGTCGAGCAAGCAACTTAATTGTCTGAGCTTTATTCATTTATGTGTTAATCCTCATAAATCATGCATAGAGATACCAGTCTGAATGGCCCCACTTTCTTCATCTTTACCATATAGGCAATGACCAACTCAGAAGTTGTTATAAATTCCAGAGATGTCTGGGTTAGTGTGTTACACAGCTAGCCATGCCCTACACAACTGCAATAAATTATCATTCAGATAACTGAGCAGCTCCATTGGAATAAGAATAGGATCATTTGGGGCGCCTGGGTGGCTCAGTTGGTTAAGCGACTGCCTTCGGCTCAGGTCATGATCCTGGAGTCCTGGGATCGAGTCCTGCATCGGGCTCCCTGCTTGGCAGGGAGTCTGCTTCTCCCTCTGACCCTCCTCCCTCTCATGCTCTCTGTCTCTCATTCTCTCTCAAATAAATAAGTAAAATCTTAAAAAAAAAAAAAAAGAATAGGATCATTTGGGTTTGTCTATTTTACCACTGGAGAACTTTGGGCCTTGGATGATTTCTTTAAGAATTCGGTGTTATGCACAAACAATGAATCGTGGAACACTACATCAAAAACTAATGATGTAATGTATGGTGATTAACATAACATAATAAAATAAAATTTAAAAATAAGAATTTATTTTGGTTTTAACAGCTTGTTTTCCAGGCCCCACGGACTCTATCATTCTATAAAATTTACCATTTGCGTTAATTAGTTCCTTCATTTAATTTTTACACGTGTCCATTTGTGTATTCTGAAGATAAAACAACTGTGAGGTTTTGTCGCAGTGATTACAAGCTCTAAACATCCTGAAGAGACCACTGCATGAATTCTACCCAGATGAGGTGAAAACTGTTCCAGATGAGATTGTTAACCCTTTCCTCAGGATTGTTAGAATATATGTCCTCTTAGAAAGTTTTCCTTTCTTTTCAATTACAGTTATCGTAACGGTCAATTACGGAAAAAAAAGTATTTTGAAAATATCATTTGGTGTGTTGTAATCCCCTTCTGCATCGTGTAACACACCATTCTACTGCCGTTGTCAGGGAGTGAAGCGGGAAGGCCAGGGTCAAGAGGAAGATGACTTGGGGACAGGAAGGCAGCTCACGACAGCCCTCCTCTCCCATCTCAAGTTCCCTCCCTAACGGGCCCCGTTATCCTAGGATTGGGGGAAATGAATTCAGAATAGAAGGACATCAGTTTGGAAAACAAACATCCTACCTTTGGTATATAGTTAAAATCAACTAGGCTGGCAACTTACTGGGTGACAGGAATTAATGGAGGATAAAGGACACCAATCACAAGATTAATAGGCTGCCTGCAAGGCTGGAGAGACACACACATATGTGTCTGTGATTTAAAGGGACATCAAAAGTAATATTTTTAGGGCGCCTGGGTGGCTCAGTTGGTTAAGCGGCTGCCTTCGGCTCAGGTCATGATCCTGGAGTCCCGGGATCGAGTCCCGCATCGGGCTCCCTGCTCGGCAGGGAGTCTGCTTCTCCCTCTGACCCTCCCCCCTCTCGTGTGCTCTCTCTCTCTCTCTCTCATTCTCTCTCTCAAATAAATAAATAAAATCTTAAAAAAAAAGAAATATAGTAAATTTTCTATTTTTTTTCAAGATTTTATTTATTTGGGGGCGCCTGGGTGGCTCAGTTGGTTAAGCGACTGCCTTCGGCTCAGGTCATGATCCTGGAGTCCCGGGATCGAGTCTCGCGTCCTGCTCGGCAAGGAGTCTGCCTCTCTCTCTGACCCTCCCCCCTCTCATGCTCTCTATCTCATTCTCTCTCTCAAATAAATAAATAAAAAATCTTTAAAAAAAAGTAATATTTTTATAAACTAAAAGCACCCTCTGCTGCAGTCCAGTTTCTTAAAAATATATATTTTATTTTTAAACTGTTTTTCTTAAGGCAAAATTTACATAACGTAAAATTAATTTGAATTGTGCAATTCAGTGACATGTAGGACATTTGTAATATTGTGCAACTACCCCTTCTATCTAGTTCCAAAACATTTTCATCAGCCCAAAAGAAAACCCTGTACCCCTTGGACAGTCACCCTGCACCTGCCTCCTCTCCCAGCCTTCGACAACCACCAATCTGCTTCCTATCTCTGCATTTTATCTCCTCTGGATATTTACTATATACTGATCCAGTTTTTAAACCACAGGTCCTGATGCTTTTGTAGTTTGTGTATTTTTGATACTTACACATCTTAGAGGATAGTAGTATTCTTCCTGTGCATCATATCATACTGTTGCTAATGTCATTGTAGCAGATGCAGTAAGAGCCTGCCTCATGTTTACACAGCTACTTTATTTTTAATTGCCCTCATGTTCCAGGTAGTATTTCTTAATGACCCAACTCATAGTGAATGTAAGTGTAACCCCTCCATCCCCAGGTGATGGCTCTACCCTTACAACACCCCAGAAGTGTGGCCTTGGGTTTTAACAAAATTGTGTTTCACCCTTTTGAAATAATTCTCCTATTTCATCAGTGTGTGTGTGTGTGTGTTGAGATAACACTTTTTTAAGAGATATAGTAAGTGATGCAGCAAAATGTGCAGTAAGATATTTATTCATTCTCTAGTAAAGTGGATTTCAAAAATTTGCTCTTGTGGTCCTAAAGACTTCCTAGAAAAAGTATAATTTTGGCTTGGATTATGCCATATTTCCAAGTTATCTGAAAACTTTTCTGGTCCTCTCTACTTCTTTTATTCCCCCCCACTTCCTCTCTTTCACATCTCTGGCTGAAAAACGTTTCCCAGTGTTTGGTGATAATAGGCTGGAAACAATTAGCATTGTTTCTCCATGTGTGCACCTCTGCCTTGAGATGAATTTGTGGATTTTCTTTCCCGTGCATCAAGAAAAGAAATAAGATACTGTGTTTTATGTTTTGACCTATAGAGAATAGAAGATCCAAATGTGGCTTCTAGATCTTTAGCTCCAAGCTAGACCTCTGCTTTTGAGGTATGAAATGTCTGTACACCTATTCATGTTGCCCCTTTTATCTCTATCTGTTGCTTACTTTTTACGACATTCTTCAGAGAAAATCAGTGGTGATTAATTAGACAAGAATCTGGCATTTGTTTCCCCTGAAATGAATAACAAGTAAGTGGGGATCAGTTCCTAGCTTATACTACTCAAGTAGCTATCTCTTTGCCAATCTGCCTCCCTTGCCTATACTGAGGCTCCTAAGGGCAGGTAAAGGACCTTTAATATACTCACTTCCACTACCAAATACGGTACCAGGTACACAGTATGCACACATAATCACTGATAAATAATGACATAAAGATAATATTTAAAACATGTATTGTTCTATAACTTCATGTTTTAATAAATTTTGTTGAGGATTTGGAAACACACACATTCTATGGAAACATATATATTTGATATATATATCAACAAATATATATATATATATTTTTATTTCCAACTAGTTTTACATTCCAAGTCAAGAATTAGTAATAGCACAAATGGTAGAGTAGGGGCTTTTAATGGCTTGTCACACCCCAGAAACACTAAAAAACCTGACAAAAATGATCAGAATCAATGTGGATGGACATTTGGTAGTATCTTAGGTTTATATTTTAAAACAGTGCTGCTACTAAAGTTCTTATTTTCTGATATATATTATAAAAAATGCTTTTGGTAATACAGTTAGGGTAAAATTTCTAGGTTTAATGTGTTTTTAATATATAATTTATAATTTATAAAATGTACCTTGTTTCCAAAGTGGTTTGCCAGCCTCAGTAATCTACTCTGGAAAATAGAGCTAAAAGTTTATAGCAAGCAAGAAAATGCTTAAACAGAAAAAAAGCAACATAAACATAGTAGGAGAGATTTGTAGGGCAAACCCAGACATACCCAAAGCCAGGGAGGAACAACAGCAAACTCTTTGGAGAACAGAACTTTGACAAACTCCCGCGTTTAGTGGGAAATCTAGAAAGCCTACACAGGCCCCGGGCAGGATGCATGCTCAATCTGGCAGGCTTTCAGGCTCAGCATAAGCAGGGAGTGAACGCTAAGGCAGAGTTGAAAAACCCAGCAAGGCTAGTCAGCAAAGGAGTGCCCCAACACAGACGCGATGTACAAAGATCTGGAGAGTGCTAGGAATATATTTAACAGAAAGTTGCAAGACTTGTACACTGAAAACTACAAGAAATTACCAAGGGAAGTTAAAGAAGACCAAAATAAATGTAAAAACATTCTGTGCTTATGAATTGGAAGACTTAATATTGTTAAGATGGCAATACTACCCAGATTAATTTATAGATCAAAGGAATTTCTTTTTTTTTAAGTGTATGTATATATGTAATCTCTGTAATCTCCGTAATCACCCAACATGGGCTTTGAACACACGAACCCAAGATTTCAGAAGTCACATGCTCTACTGAATGAGCCAGCCTGGTGCCCCTTACAAGCAATTTCTATCCAACTATTAGTATTTTAATTGTTCCCAGTGAAATGGATTTTAAAAAAGTGGCATGTCATTTTGATCATGATTTGAATTTAACTGATTACCACTGAAACCTAAAAGACAATCCCTCATATTTGCTTATTTTTTCTATTATTAAAAATGTATGTAGTTGTTATGGAACCTGGACTGGATCACCTGACGGAAGAACCAAGCGGCACTCGGAGATCTTGGAAGATAGGAGGTTTATTTAATGCTGGCGGGCTCAGAGAAGAGTGGTCTCCAAAGGTCTGAGCCCCAAGCACAAACAAAGGCGGCAATTTATACACTTCTACTTCTGCATACTTGGCACTTTTGGCCAAGAGCTAGGGGTTCCAATGCCCTTTCTCTTTACAGTAGGCACATTGATCCCTTGCCAAGGGGGTTTTGGGCTTCCCCCCTTTTGGTGGTTGGGGTCTCCCCATCTTTCTGTGTCCTTTTGTGGCCGCCGAGTTCGCACTGGGGAGCCTGGCAAAGGGCTGTTGTATTGCCTGCATCCTGGTGGCCCTGAGGATGGTCGTAGTCCTTTTGCTGAAAGGTGCCACTGGGGAGGTGACAACAGAGTGCTCAGCCCCAGTATCAACCATAAAAGTCACTGGTTGGCCCCTCACCTTCATTTTGACCATGGGCTCATGGGGGCCAAGAGGAAAGAGACCAGTCTCCCTCAGTCTGAGGCCATTCCCACAAGGCCTATGAGGTCCTCCTCTCAGGGTTCTTCCTTGTAGCTCGGCTGTTGAGCCTTTCCCCGGTTGGGACATTCGTTTTTCTTATACCGTATTGGCAATCTCTATTAGTTGGGTGATGTTCATCCTGGCAAAACCCTCTAGTTTCTGAAGTTTTTTTCTGATATCTGGGGCTGCCTGAGCCACGAAGGAGGTGTTTACCATCTGTTGGCTCTCCTGTGCCTTGGGGTCAAATGGAGTGTATATCCTGTAGGCTTCACATAGTCTTTCATAGTAGTCCCTGGGGGACTCCCCTGGTTGTTGAGTGACCGAGGATACCTTAGTCATGTTCATGGGTTTCTTAGCTCCTACCCGGATTCCCCAGAGGAGGGCCTCCTGGTACCAGCGGATGTGGGCCTGTCCCTCGGTTGGTGGTGAAGTCCCATGCTGGGCGCTCTTCCTGTGCGGCTGTATTAGCCCAGGCAGTAGGGTCGATGACTCCCGCTGGTGCGTGCTCTTCTAGGTACTGCCATGCACCTTTCATTATTCTCCTCCTTTCCTCTGTTAAACAAGGTGCAGAGTAACTGTTGGCAGTCTTCCCAGGTTGGCCGATGAGTCTGGAAGAAGGATACCATGGCCTGTGGTTTCTCCGAGTAGGATGGGGTGTTATGTTTCCAGTTGAGGAGGTAAGTGGTGGAGAAGGGCTGATAATATATCATGGAACGGCCGCGTTGAGCCATCCCATCTTCATAGCGCCTCTCAGGTTCCCGCGTCTCTCCTACCGGCATTTGGAGGGTGCTTGTGCTCAGCCTGGGGCACAGCCTGGCTGCTGGTCCTGGAGAAAGGGGATCTTTTGATCCTGGGGGTGCTGGTGGATCCTCTGGGCCTGGGGGCGCTTCAACCCACCCAGAGTATGTACATACTATACTAGGAGATATTTGAACCCCTGCTCGGCTGCACATCTGTTAAGTCTACCTCTAGATCTTCGAAGGGGGTTGCTCCCATCCTCTGGACTCCTGGCGGGGGCCGTGGTGCAGACTGAGCATTATTTTTAGCACATGGTATGCATCGTTCTTGAGAAGTGCCTCTAATTCAGTTTTCCCCAGATGAGTGAGTCGGTGGTGTTCCTTGACTAGATGCCCTCCAGTTGCTGTTGGAACAAAGATGCACCTGTCTGGCATTATCCACCAACCCTTTTCTGTCAGGGTGGTCCCCTCAGCCATGGCCCATTCCTTTTAACTGGGCAGAGGGACTTCTTCTGGGGGTGTCAGGGCCATGGTGAGGGAAGGGGCTCTGTCCATGTCCTCACTGGCTGCAGTCTTGGTTGCCTCATCTGCCAGACAATTTCCCTGTGCTATGGGGTCTTCTCCTCTCTGATGTCCCTTACAGTGCAGGATTGCTACTTCCTTTGGAAGCCAGATGGCTTCTAGGAGTCTCAGTATCTCCTCCTTGTTCTTGATAGCTTTTCCTGTGGCAGTTAGGAGGCCCCTTTCCTTGTAGATGGCTCCATGTATATGTACGGTAGCAAAGGCGTACCGAGAGTCAGCGTAAGTGTTGACTCGCTTGCCTCCACTGAGGGTGAGGGCTCGGACTAAGGCATATAATTCAGCCCATTGAGCTGACCATCCAGCTGGTAATGCCTTAGCTTCTAGGACTTCAGTGGTTGTGGTCACTGCATAACCCGCTTTCTGGGCACCCTCTTATAGGTAACTGCTGCCATCGCTGAACAGTGTGAGCTCTGGATTCTTTATGGCTTGATCCAGCAGATCTGAACGGCTCACGTAGACTTCATCAGTCACCTCGGAGCAGTCATGATCTGGTTCCCCCTCTTCTGTGGGGAGAAGGGTTGCTGGATTTAATGTCCTTACTGTTTCGAGAGTGACCCGCGGGTTTTCACAGAGGAGCCCTTGGTATTGTGCTTGCTGAGAGTTAGAAAAGAAGCGGTGTCCCTGTGTGTTCATGAGGGACACATGGTAAGTTTGTCTGCCTCCTTGATGTGTAGGACTGTGGCTGCCAGCACCCTGAGGCATGGTGGCCATCCCACTGCCATGGGGTCCAGCTTCTTTGACAGGTAAGCAACTGGCCGTTGCCAGGGTCCAACAGTCTGGGTGAGTACCCCGAGCGCTATTTTTTCCTTTTCAGTCCAGGCAGGGGGTTCTCGATCTGCTCTCCCTAAGAGATCATAAGGAGTCTTGCTATTGCTGAGAACCCAGGGATCCTGCAGCCCCCAGGAATTCTCATAGGCCCCTTTTGGTCTGGGCCTGTGGCAGGGGATGATGATCCTTTTCCTCTCCGGCCCTAGTTCTCTAGGGAGAAAACCAAGGTATCGGACCTGTTGTTGGCAGATTTGTGCCTTCTTCCATGAGGCTCAGTATCCCGAGTCTAACAGTTTTTTTCTGAGCCACTTAGGTGCCCCCAGGGGTTGCTTTTTAAACACACAGCTTCTGGGATATTCCTCCCATCCTGGGGGTTTCTTTTTAAACACACAGCTTCTAGGATGTTCCCCCATCCTACCCATTTTGATTCAGTGGGTTTGCATAGGCCAGGTAGTATTACACCCAGTGCTCATCACAACACGTGCCCTCCATAATACCCATCACCTGGCTACCCCATCCCCCAAATAATTGCCTTTTTAACAAGGTTCTCCCAGTGACTCTTATAAAGGAGGTTTGGAAACAGTGTCTAAGCCTTGCTGTTCAGAGTGTGGCCAGTGGACCAGCAGGATCTGTATCGCCTGGGGTATCTTGTTTAAACTGCCAGTGTTAGCCCTACCCCAGACAGACAACTGGAATCTGCCTTTGAGCAGTGTAGTAGCTTGGCTTTTGATCTGACCTCTTCTCTGTTTTCATCTTAGTAGGGTTCCTCCCCTGACTTCCTTGCCCCAGTCCTCTCCAGAAGAGCCAGTGTTCCCTGCCTCTCCCTACCTGAGACCTGTCCCATCCCTGGGGGATGCTCGCCCCAACCTCCCACCACCCAGAGATGACAGGGAAAGGTGCTCTGTGAAGCTAAAGAACCTAAACAGCTGGAGATCTTGCCTTGTTAGAGAAGGCTGACTTGACCCCCAGGTCCTCCAACCTCCGCAAATTCCAGACCCCAGGCCTGTCTCATGATCTCAGTATATATATACTGTTTTTCTAGAGTCCTCATGTAACTCAGTGTTGTTCGTAAAAGACCCTTTAAATGATTTTTGTGTAATAGGAAGTATAAGAGCGTTAGTTATTACAACAGCACTTTCCTTTTCAGTCTGATTTTGAATAAGCAAAACTGCTAGGAATTTGCTTCCCTCCCCACCCCCCAGAATTAGTCAAACATTGGAATACTAGCTATCCCATCTCTAGTGTCCATCTAACAGTACATAAATAGGATGTATCAACATCCTATTGGTTAAACAAAAAGGTGTATTTCACAAGTTTTGAATACAGAATTATGAAAAGGGACATCAAATGATTTTTTCTATTGTATTTTCAATTTATTCCAGGTCCAGCTCTTGTAAAAGACATCTAACACACACATACACATAGATTCACACATACTAGAAATAAAATGCAATTATTTATGCCCCAAGCCCCTCATTTCCCACTGCTTTTCTTTTCTTTTCTTTTCTTTTTTTTAGTGTTCCATGATTCATTGTTTGCATATAACACTCAGTGCTCCATTCAATACGTGCCCTCTTTAATACCCATCACCAGCTCCCACTGCTTTTCTTTCCTCATGCTCTGTTTTAATGTCAGCAGTTTTTAAACCTATCTTATTACATTCCTTAGTTGTTTTACTCAGTATATTCTCTTTTATTTTTCTCATGCAAATGCTATTCATTCTTCAAGGACAGACTCAAATTTAATTACTATGTGAAGCTTTTAATTACTAACTTTCATCTTGGATTATATCCTACTTAAGTTTTTAAAATCTATCATAATTGTTCACTGACCATATTTCATATAATTAACTATTGCTTAATGTTATTTTTTGTCTTTGTCAATAAAATTATAAGTTTCTTAAAGGCAGTGCGAGGGGCACCTGGGTCACTCAGTTGGTTAAGCATTTGCCTTCAGCTCAGGTCATGATCTCAGGGTCCTGGAATCGAGTTCCACATAGGGCTCCCTGCTCAGCGGGGAGGACTGCTTCTCCCTCTCCCTCTGCCCCTCTTCCCCACTCTGTGCCTTCTCTCTCTCACTTTCTCTCGAATAAATAATTAAATCTTTTTAAAAAAAAAGGCAGTGGGATTTTCATATGCTTCTTTATTTCACGTAGCATCTAATAATTTGATTATATAATAGGTGTTCAATTAATTGAACGTTGGTTCAATTGATGAAAATGAATTATTTTCAAATAGTGTATTAGTTGATAATAAGTAAATGATACTTCAAAAGGAGTGTGGTAGACAGAATGCCTCCAAAAATGTGCACAACCTAATGCCCAGAACTTGCATAAGGAAGGATTTGTTTGGTCTTAATAATGTAACCAAACTAATGTGAGTTTGCTCCTTGATAAGTTACAGATACAGACTACATCAGGTGGAGTCCTCACATAAAGGAAACTTTATTTGCAGCAAATAAGGAGGTCATGGGGAATAAGTTCCAAAGGTATGACTCTGGGCAGGCAAGGGGGGCGGGGAGCGGGGGTTGGTGAGAGTGGGTTACTTTTATTTAGAGTTAGGATGAATATTCAGAAAGGTTGTACAGGCATACTTAGAAATACTCTTATACAGGCATCCTATATTATGTTAATGAAGCTTGTGCTCCTTCTAGAATAGAGACTTTAGCACTATAATGAAGCAGAGGTAACTGGCAGACTAAGGGAGAAGGCTATGGGCTTTGGGAGCTGGTATAAAACTGGGTGAGGTCCTGAGCTCCTTATCTCTAGTAAAGAATGCAGGGTCTTGCTTACTTTTGAGACAGCACTGGGAGTTTTATCACTGATTTATTCTCTGACAGGTTAGGCTATTTCCTGCCTGATAGAGACTGTTAGCTTTTGTACTTCCTTTGTTCCCCTTAAAATCCTTAACTTCTGAGGTTTTTGCATTGCTTTGTAACTCTGACACCTCCTAGGAAGTTCTGCAAGAAGTGTGCTTGGGCAAGTAAGGCACAGATAGTGGGTGGGGTGATAACTGGGGGCTTAAGATGACTTTTCTTGTGTCAAGAAAGTTCTCGTCTTTCCTTTTCTGGGGACTCCTAACTCTTTCTGCTTTCAGTCGATTAAGAGTTATCCTTTTTTTTCCTTCAGCCAGACAAACAGCGCATTTACTCCCTGGGATCCACTAGCAGTCCCCCATTCTCTCCTCCCACCCTTTTCTGTGAATATTAGCCAAGTTCAATTTCAAGTTATCTAATCACCATCAAGTCATACTTCTGTCCAAACAATAATTTGCTATGTGCTTTTCAAAGAGCTACTTAAGATGCAGTTATAATTTACCATTTCATTTTTCTTACATATATCACATGCTTTAGGGAGGCTGAGGAAAATAAAAACAGAGGAAAAACCTTCTAAAAAAAAAAAGTTGACCTTGAGAACACTAGATATGATAAAAAGAGACTCATCAAAACTTATTTTCTTTTGCTAACAGGAATATTTAGAAACATCTCTATGATTCTATGTAATGATTGACAAAACCGTGGTTTTTGTTTTTTGTTTTAAAAAAAAAGAAGGCAAAACCATGTTTTTTGATCAGAGACAAAGGTTTGACCTCAGACTTCTTAGCCCATTTATAGCATTGTGTTCGTATCCTACCAAAAAGGGTAGAATAAACTTTTTAGGGCCAGTGCTTAGCAAAACCTCCTCCGTCATCACAGCTTTAGTTCCCTTTATGTTATTTTCAAGGATTTGATATAAGAAAATATGTGTAGAACTAGGATCAAATTTCACTACCTTAAAAACGAACAAATGACCTTTTCTGAGCAAAGTGTTTGAGCTTTCAGAATGGGGATGGGGGTAGGGGCGGGCAAGCGATGAAGCACCTTGTCTCAGAGGCTGTGATTCACCATTTACATTTTAGATGCTTTGGCACGTGGTTAGCTAATTGGGGCCTAAATATGAAGTGCACATCAACTGTAGTGCTCTCGGCAGTCAGCTTTATAAATTTTCCTCAGAATTTTTAAACAGTTAATATGCTTCACTGAAGAAGCTAAATCATTATCAAATAGCAAAATGATAGGACCCACTAATTAGGATCTCATTCGACCACTAAACTGGTCCTTTTAGACATTACAATATAATTTTCCCATTAAAGGCTCTTTGATAGGCTTGAAGTTGGGTTTATTTGAAGTTCCTTTTATGCTAAGGAGAGAGAACTCTGCTCTTTGAGGTGCAGTCTTTGTTACAGGACTTTTGAAATGTAAAAACGATTGACTAAGCAATGGTGAGGTATGTTGTTTGCATATGAATTGCTGTACTTTGGCTACTCCTGTTTCATCAGCAAAGTACCAATTAACCACCAATGCTACTGTCTTCTAAATTAGCAAAGAAAAATTTCAGAAGGTTATTTCAGGCACCAAATGCTGCTCCAAATAGAGCTTCAGAATACAAGTCTTAAAAACAAAACAAAAAAAAAATCGGAAGCTCCTTTCTTAAATACCTGGCCTGTTACTTAGGAATTTTACTGACTGAATTATATATAAAAAGACAGGTCCTGTAATCTGTAATTTGTGTTGTTCTACAGAAAACAACCTTGAAGGATAAGGTCTTGTTAGAGCAATAGTAGGTTTAATCAAATTGGAGATGTACACCATTTTATTCAAAATGCTTAGGGACACTTAATGTCTGCTAGTTCATCCAGCTGTGTAATGAATTAGGAATTAGTATCTCCTTTTGTGAACAGGTTAAAATCCCAGAAGTGATTCCAGCCTATCCAAGAAAATACACTAACATACCACAATAGGCTACTTACTTACGAAAGACGCAAAGATGAATAAGTCTACATGAATAAAACTTGTGTAAAGCCCAAGTGAGGATTGCAATTGTTTACAGGCCAAAAATAATAACATAGCAAGAAGTTGAGTTGTCATATTTCCTAGACTTTAGCAGGTAAGTAGGAAATTTGGACAAAAGTTAAAGAGGTACTTTAATATTACTTATTATGCTAATGGTAACTACCAATGAAAACTCAACTCATAATCCATTTAACAAAGCCTTCACAATTGTAAGCGTATTAGGTAGGCTCTTGGCTAGATCAGAGATCTGGGTACATGTAAGAATCACCTGGGGAGATAAAAAATACAGAGTTTCCATTTCTAATAACTATGAATTAACTGGTGCTGAACTAATCCTCTTGGCAATAGCAATTATATAGTCTAAATAGAAAAGGAAAAAAATGTTTGGAAATATGTTGGTGTGAGATGAAGCAAGCCCAAAGGGGAAGCGTATGGTAGTATAACATGGAAGGAACATTTCCTACCTTAGTGTTTTCTAGTGCTCACCACTGCACAAGGCTGGTCATGCAGGGAAGTGCTGCTTGCCTACTCACTGTGTCTACCATTTATTCTAGTCAGTGTGGCTATGGTATAAGAGTAAGGACTGCCAGTTAAGCATCTGCCTTCAGCTCGGGTTGTGATCCCAGGGTTCTGGGATCGAGTCCCATGTCAGGCTCCTTGCAAGGAGTCTGCTTCTCCCTCTGCTGCTCCCCCCCCGACTCATTCTCTCACTCTCTCTCTCTCTCTCAAATAGATAAATAAAATCTTAAGAGATTCTTTAAAAAAAAAAAAAAGTAAGGACTGCATTTTATTTCTCTCTGTAGCCTTAGCAAATAGCTTATTACATGGGATACACTAAATACAAAGTTTTATATCTGTATCTATCTATCTATACTCACATACATTGATACACACATACTTTGTGTATGTGTATTTTAAACTGAAGCAGCTAGGAACTCTAAGGATGCATTAATAAAGAAAACATAGATTTCTATTCTTCTTTTACCCTCAGGTACATCCCCCTTCCCAGAGAAAGAGTATTCCTTAATAAAACTCAGTCTTGAAGCACTACCTAACATTAATGTGCCATGTTTTAAAAGATAATATAATGCAGGACAAGAAATGGAAGTAAACAGCACCTAATTTCACTTGAGCATTTCCTTGTTAACTTTAACTGTTATCAATCAGTGGGAGAAAGGTTCCTGTAAACTTAATTTGGGTACACAAATACAGCCGGTTATTATCCTTTCTAAACTCAAGTAGGAAACAGACACTTAACTCAGCCAGGGTACTCTGCTATCTGCTAAAGCCCTTGGAGCAATATTTGATCTGTTGGGGCTCAGGGCAGGCCGCCCCAAGATACACCACACTGGCATATTGATTATTTTCAATTAAAATTACTTAAGGAACAGCAAGTGCAAGAATGCCCTGACACTCCTTTGTGTCTGGAAACAGGAAATAAATCTCCCATGTGTAAGTTACCCTTCTTGCACCTGGAGGTAGAGAGACATCCTTATCATTAGAGATGGAAACTCAGGGCTGACGAAGCCTATATGAAGAAATCTTGTTACTGTTAATAATTTACTACCCCAGTCCAAATTCTGTTTAGAATTCCTTACTGACTAAAGTGCCAAAAAAATAAATAAATAAGTTTTCTTTATACTGTCAATTCCTTACAAATTTATTTCTTTTTTACTGAAAAGTGCAAAAACTGTCTGCCTTGGTCACTTCTTAAGTCCCTTATCTAGGAGGCCTCTGTAGATAGAAATTACATTTCATCTGTCTTGTGTCAATTCTTAAACCAGTCAAAAGAATCTTGAAGGGTATGGTAACATTTTTCCTTCCCATCGGATCCTAGATTCAGAATGTCTAGGATCCAGAGCTCCTGGGTATCCAGGATCTTGGCAAGTTGTTTTTGTTTAGTATCTCCTTCCTCTAAGAAGAGAGGCCTTTAATTTCATATTTAGAACTTACTAAAGAGGAGCCATTAAAGAGCATTTTCTTATGCCTAAATTAACACTCTGAGCATTCCCTCTGACTTTCTAGCATATTCCCTACCTGGAAGGAAAAAAACAAAAACAAAAAAAGACAGAAAAAACAAAATAAAACTGTGTTCCAGCAATATGCTGCAGTTCTGCATGATTTTTTCACAGCTGTTGTGCCCACTAAGTTCACTTTCTTCACTATCAGTTACCTAGAAATATGTAGCATAATGGTTTTTTTGGTTCCCTATGCAGATTACTTGTCGTTATCAGTCAAGGATCATAATTCTTTTCCTCATAAACCATAGATTATAAACCTCATATAAACAAAAAGGAACAGGGATTGAAATACACACACACACACACACACACACACACGATTTTCTTCAAGTTTTCTTATTGAAGGAGCAAAAGTTGTCTCTCTCAATTTTTGCTAATTTCTATTATATCCCTTGGTACATTAAAAAAATAATTTTCTTCATAGGAGTCTTGCATAATTGTTAAATTGCAACCCATCTTACCACAATGTCTTGGTGTAATGTGATATGGGTTCATCTGTATGTGGCTCAAAGTACTATTGGTTTTTGAAAGCAAGATTTTTATGTCCTTACTCTCAAAATGCCTCATGAACCATTTGAAGAAGGAAAATGAATCTGAAGAGCTATCTAGAAACTTTTTGTTGCGGGGCTCCTGGGTGCAGTCGGTTAAGTGTCTGCCTTCAGCACAGGTCATGATCCTGGAGTCCTGGGATTGAGCCCCAAGTTGGGCGGGGGGGGGGTCCCTGCTCAGTGGAGAGTCTGCTTCTCCCTCTCCCTCTGCCTCTCCCCACTTGTATTCTCCCCCTCGCCCTGTCAAATAAATAAATAAAATCTTACAAAAATAAAAAGAAAGAAACTTTTCATTGGTAACTTTTAATACAGTAGAGCAAGTATTAAAAGTTATAAAATGAATGTCCATGGCTTGCAAGACTATCCTGAAGATGATAAAGCACTCTTCAAAAATGTCACCTCACTGATATTCTAGATGTTACAGATGATAAAGTGTAGGAAGGCTGAGTCAAAATAATTTCAAACAGACTAAATGGTGGCATTTAAAGATTTTCGCAGTTGGCTTATGCACATATTTTTTTAGTGTTTGTAGGCAAGGAATGATACAGGATAACTTTTTAAATCTAAATCTACAGAAAACTTTTAAATCCGTATAAATTTTGTTCTAAAATATCAGATAAGAAAGTATTGCAGTATAATTTAATTGTCAGCATTCTTTATTCCTTAGTGCAACATAAAATGACATCTTTCAATCAATATAGTCATACATTCTGGAAATAGTATTGTAACTCCTGATCTAGGGGCTCATTGGAAATTAAAATACAGTCTTTGTTATCCGCCTGCATCCACGTATCCATACGCCACCCCTCGACCTGCTCTCGGCCCTGGGGGGCATCTTTGTCCTCTCTCTGCCTTCCTGTGGTATTTGACCAGTGGAAAGCACACTCGCGTCTTAGAGCGGGGAGGAGAGGAGAGGGTAGATATTTATTCCTGCACCTTCTTTTTTAGTTTGCTGCAGCGCTGACAAAAGCTGCATTTCTTTTTGGCCCCAGTGTTTATCTAGTGGCCCATTTTTTACCGGACTCCATCAACTCGATTCCATCTCTCTTATCCCTTCAGGATTAAAATAATGCATTTCATTGAATCTAAGTGATATCACATATCACTTTTTGCGACTATTGTTCATCCCTAGGAGTCTGACTATCCATCTGCTCTTGCCATGCCACACATAGTTTTCCTGATATAAAAAGTTATCTCTGGTCATAATTTTCTTTCTGCTACAGATTCCCTCTCTAAATTCTTTTAGTCCATTAAGGGGGAGGTAAAAAGTTCTTCCTAAGTCTGCTGGGCCTCCATAATTTTTAGCTGGAAATGATCCACAAGCCAAAGTGGCACATTGTGGGGTGGCATATTCTGTTTCCCCTCAGTATTTACTTTTCTTGTTTGTGTATAAGAGTTATACTGCATTTAAAAAGTTGGAAGTGAGGGGCGCCTGGGTCGCTCAGTCCATTATGCGTCTACCTTCAGCTCAGCTCATGATCTCAGGGTCCTGCGATCGAGTCCCGAGTCAGGCTCCACACTCAGTGGGGGTCTGCTTGTCCCTCTCCCTCTGCCCCTACCCCCACTTGTACTCTCTCTGTCTTTCTCTCAAATAAATAAATCTTTAAAAAAAGTTGGAAGTGTTCTTTTTCTTCTTATGCTATAAACCAATTTCATCATCACGTGGTAACATTATTATCACATGCTATATTAAAGTTTGAAAATAAGGACTATGTGGTCCTGGAGTATTGGCCAATATGGCCTTAATATTTCTCTTAGCTTGGCTAAACTTTAGATAGGATTCTTCCTGACTCTAGGCCTTTGACCTCCCTTTTGTTAAAGCATTTACTTTAGAAAATTTATAATTGCAAATTCTTATTCTTCCTCTTGACAGCTTTATAACTCAAGAATGTCTTTCTTAAGGACCTGGAGCCATCCCTGTGAAATATAACCAACAACTATCATAGCACCCCTATGTCCCGTCTGTGTGGGAGAATAGGATCGCAACTCGGACTTACAAAACTACCTCCTGTCATGAAGATAGGAGAAAGTTTACTTTTCCTTTGGGTAAGTCCAATTAGCAGACACAGATGGCCTTAGATCTCTCCCACCTCGTAATCTTAAGAACCCTTTGTTAGAGCATAATTAAGTTTAGAATCCAGTTTTCTTCCCTCTTGCAATAGCCTTGGGTAGAGTCACCCTGTCCTGTTTAACTCTGACCAGTGCAATTTTTACTTTGAAAGTGTCTTCTTGATATTTCTCTTTTCCTTTATACCATCTATTATTTTATACTTTTGCAAATGCCACTTTTTAGAATTATTAGAGTTCTGTTATACTTCTCTTTTCCATTTCAAAATTTCTGCTTTTATATTTATGAATTTTAATCCTTATGTATTTTGGTATTTCTTGTTATTAATGTTATCAAATTGAATGTGTCCTTTATTATTTTCATTCTTTTGTAACGAAGAGTTTTAAGGTGGTGGATTTCCTCTCAGTACAATTGTTATTACATCTCATAGATTGATGATTGATTGATTGATTTAGAAGAAGGAGGAGGGACAGAGGGGGAGAGAATCTTACCAATACAGGGCTCAGTCTCACAACAATAAGGTCATGACCTGAGCTGAAATCAAGAGTCAGGCACTTAACCAACTGAGGCACCCAGGTGCCCCACATCTCATAGTTTTAAATGTGCAGTAATAACTATTTGGCAATTGCATTTTGGTTGCATCTTTCATCCCAGAATTGTTTAGGAAACCATTGAATGAATTCCCACATGCCTAGGTACTTTTTATTTCAATATTCACAATTTCCTTATAGTTTTAAATATGGTGATCAGAAAAATTCTCTCTAATTTCTATTTTTGGAAATTTAATAATTTTCTCTTTACTCAACATATGACTAAATGCTGTATATTTCCTATGGATAATATTAGTAGGCAGATAGAAAGTTTATATCATTTAGAGTTTATTAAGTATGTATGTTTTAAAATACTGTATACACAAATAATCTCACTCATTGGATTATTTTTATTCCTTAAGCCTAATTTATTATGTATTTTGTCAGTGTCAGGGGGAAATCAGAAAAATAATGCATTTATTGTTCTAGAGATTGAATGTTTGTGTCCCCTAAAATTCATATATTGAAATCATACCACCCAAGGTGATGGTTTTTTAAAGGTGGGTTCTTTAGAACATGCTTAGGTCAGGAGGACAGAGCCCTCATAATTGGGATTAGTATCCTAATAAAAGCAACCCCAGAGAGCCAGTGTCTCCTTTCTACCACATGAGGTTACAGTAAAAACACGGTTGTCTAGGAAGTGAGCCCTTACCACACATCAAATCCGCAGTGCCTTGGTCTTCGGCTTCCCAGCCTCCAGAACTGAAAAACAAATGTTGTTTAAAATACTTAGAATATGGAATTTTTGTTATAGCAGCCCCAACGGACTAAGGCAATTATGTTGTTTCTTTCACTCTAACTTTATTCATTAATAATAATCACACCCCATTAATAATTTTTGCTTTGAATTAACATCTTTTTTTTCTGATGGTCTTATTTATCTACTTTACCATTATTATTGGCTATTAAGCTTTTTCTGGTTTCTACTCGAGCACTTTTCATACTTTCTCTTTCAGTATTTCTGAGTGATTATTGGACTTTACCTTTTTTTAAATTGGAATTTACCTTTGAGGATGATATAGAGTGATTGCATTTTGAGTCATTATTTTTCCTCAGGCTTAAGAGCATTTTATTTACATTTATTATTTATAAGAGGATTTCCTTCCTCTGTGTAATCAGTTCTCCAGTGATTGAGAATTTGTATAATCTCTTTTCATTCTAGTTTTGTTGCTTCAAACAGTATTCTTAAACTTGTATAAAATACATCAGTTTGAGTGAGACAAAAGGATATCTACTAACCTGATCATTATGTCATAAATGATGAGATAATATATAGAGACTTTTTCTTTTTCTCTCCATTGCTCCTTCACCCCTTAGTTTTCCTTTATTTGAGAGCTACATTTGTCTCATTACAATCTTTATTTTTCAACTCATCATTATTTCTCAAAGATTATCAGCTTTGTTTCTGATATTTTTATAGCCATGTGCTATTTTAAAGCTTATCATATAAGAAGTTGTAATTTTATTTTACTTTATTGCATCCAGTATTATTAATATTATTTGTCTTTGCATATATGTATGAGTATGTATATGTACCTAATTTAATTATGTGATAAGCTCTATGGCAGAAACAACCATGTTCCTCATATCTTCTTCAAGTCCCCACAATCCCTAGCAAAATGCTTCTCTATGTAGGTATTCAGCAAGATTTTTTTTTTATTTTGTTATCGAATTTAAAAGCTTGATGAAGACCTGAAGAAATGCTCTGATCTCTCATCAGTTAGCACTCATATTTCCCATTTTTTATCCTTTTCTGAAAACAAAACAAAGTTTCCCATTTCACAAAAATGTCGCTAATTTCAAAGACTACTCTATACCATTTTATTTATCAAAGTGAAGCAGGAGAGCGAGGTTCTTGTCTCTCAGAGTGGAAGAATGAATCTCGCGGATAAAGGAGAGTGAGTAAGGCAATAGAGTTTTATTAAGTAAGGATACAGAAAAAGCTCTTGGGAGTGAAAGGGGTCCCGACAGGGTTGCCAATGGTGGACCTCCACTGACAGTCTTTTATTTAGAACTGACCAGGGAGCATGTGGCCTTATCAGATAGCATCTTTAATGGCTTACTTCTTCTTTGGGGTCTAGTCACAGTGTGACTGCCATTAAAAGACCCCACCTCTGATGCCCAGGGCAGGATGGTCTGGTTTGTTCCCTTATCTCTGGTTTCCTTATGCTTCAACATTTCTGGGATTTCTGTGAGCCTGATCACGTAGCCCCCTACCCATCTTTCCCTACCTAGCCGCGCTTGTCCCTTACTCAATGAGACCTTTCAGATGTGCATCGATGGGTCATATACTTGGGGGACGATTACCAACATGTATCTGCAGGGCAGGGGGAGAGGGTGGGGTAGAGATAAAGGAAGTTTCCAAAGGAATTTTTATATGTTAAAGTAGACTTACAGGATCTTGGGGGTCAGGCTAAGATTGCCATTTGCCCTTAGCAAAGTGTCAACATCCAAACAGTTGAGTCCCCAGTGGAATGTCATCATGCCTATTTCCAAGGACTTGTCAATGGTCTGTAAGTAGTAAGGAAATTTAATAATTCTCCTTCTGCCTTTTTTTCCCCCACATCAAAAGGAAATAGTGGGAATGATGAATAACTGGCATTAGAGATGCACATGCCCTAATTCTAAAGAGAAACAATAAGAATTTTCATTTTCATGCAAAACAGACTCTAAAGATTTAATTTAGTATAAGGTAATAAAGGAAATTCTGCATTTACAGGTTAGTTTGTCACTGGTTAGTCCTTTTTATCCATTTGTAGCTATAAATGTGCTGATGAGGTAGAAAAGGAAAAGGTATTTTAAGACTTGTATTTATGTAAAGCATATTGAAGAATTTTCGTAGTTTTCAACTACTGGCTAAATGTACTCTTTGCATTATCTTCATTATGAAAGCTGTTACATAATCCTACGAATCTCTTCATACATTTAAACCAGATCTAAAGAAGTGAAGTATAACTGTTAATTTTTTTTTTTTAACTGAGAGTTGAAAGACCTTAGTCCCCAAATATTGCTGCCCAAATTCTGCTTCACTGAGCTTACTGAGTAACAGGATTTCATTCTTGCTGTGCCCATGGACTGACCCATAATCAATACAACCTGTCTCCCCATACCTTTCAGGATTTGAATAGCAAAAAAATTCTTGAAACAAAACTATGACACTCTTCCACAATAAAATAAAATCTTTAATTACTTGCCCCTCCCTTCATCCCTCATCAACACATACCTTAAGGTGCCCTCTCTTGCATTGTGTTAATAAAGGCCGGTTAACTGCTTTGTTTTTCCTTCCACAGTCTGGTAATGTAGGGGCCAAGAGCAGGCTGCCCCAATATAGGCCACTTAGGCACTTACATTATTTTGAGTGAAAAGTAACCAAAACCCAGATGCAGGAAAAGCTCTTTCCCTGGTCCTCAACTGCCTAAATAGGCATGGGAAAGGAGAGCCTGTACCAGGAAGAGAGCTACTAACAGAGACCCCACTTTAGCTAAGAAATTTACCTGCATAATAGAGCAATCTTTGTTTTTGAAAACTTTTCCTTTCACCTTCTTGCTAATGGCCTTCCTCCTCTTTGTGTTCCTGGGCCCTAACCCTCTCCTTAGCACTCTGAGTTTCTTGTTGCCTCATTGTCTTTGGCATTTCACCTCTATGTGGATTCCCCATACACACTCTATTAAATTTTACTTTCTCCTGTTAATTTTTCCCATGTCACTTTGGTTCTAAGTCCAGCTAGCAGGACCTTGAAGGGCAGAGGAAGGTCTTCTTCCCCTCCTCCCTGAGAGTAGTGTTATTCATATTAGAACCAGACTCCCTACCACCTAGCCTGGAATGCTTCAATGAGGATGGAGTAAGATGAAGACCCTTTACTATCTCCCCTCTTCAGCATGCTCCCAGCTGGACATCTAACTTGAGTAGTTCTGCTACTGCTGAGGACCCTGACCTTTTCTGTTAAAGGGTTGCTGGAGCCTCTTTTATTGTTCTTGTTGTTTTTTAATATTTATTTGATTGAGAGAGAGAATACGAGCAAGGGAGGGTGGAGGCAAAGGCGCAGAGGGAGAGAATCTCAAGCAGACTCCCCTTTAAGTAGGGAGCCCAACAAGGGGCTTGATCTCATGACCCTGAGATCCTGACCTGAGCTGAAATCAAGAGTTGGACCCTTAACCAACTGAGCCACCCAGATGCCCCTCTTTTATTGTTTTTATTATCATTATAATTACCCTTGTTGAGACTCCACTACTTGATTTTATCATTGCCAAGAGATTTTATGAGGTAGGTAAGTATAGCATTGATTTTTGGGGGACTCTTACTAATAATGTTTATCTTTCACCAATAAAAGGCAAAGAAAGGGCAACCATCATTTGAAAACCTTGCTACTAAGTCTGTTCTGAGCTGCCTATTTGTATGAGTGTCAATAGTACAAAATATTTTAATTTTTGAAATGATTTTAAGGACAATCTAGAATTGCAATGGTCAATTTGAGAAAGTTTTGACATAAAATGTTTCACTTTTAGAGACACCTTAACACAAAAAGGAGGAAGTAGTCTTATTTGTCTAAAAGAAAGAGCACTTAGGAGAGAGCTCACTTTCTTTATATGCGTGGGTGCACGCGCGCGCGTGTGTATGCTTGCATTACAAGAGGTTTCCTGAATCTAATCTTCTTCTTCTTCATGCAGAGGGAAGAGACATAGATTTTGACAGTAATAATTTCACATTTGTCTGAAGCTGGCTCGTTCAAACTTCCTTTTATTTTTTTCTCTCCCACTTTTCCCCTGTCTTGGAAAATTTTAGAGATTGGGGCACCTGGGTGGCTCAGTCGGTTAAGCATCTGCCTTCAGCTCAGGTCATGATCCCAGGGTGCTGGGATCGAGCCCCACGTCGGGCTCTCTGCCCAGCGGGAAGCCTGCTTCTCCTTCTCCCTCTGCTGTTCCCCTGCTTGTGCTCTCTCTCTCTCTCTGTCAAATAAATAAATATTTTTAAAAAATTAGAGATTAAATTAATAAAAAATGTCATGTGTTCACTCTAAAAATATGTAGTCTAGATAGACAGCAATTGCCTTCTGGAAAAAAAAAAAGACAAATTACCAAGTTGCATTTATTTTTTCTTAAAATATGTGAGCTATGTAAAAACAAAACAAAACAACAACAAAAACCCTGCAATTAGGGCAAATAATGGAGTAAAGGCCTTGCTCTTTAGATAAAAACACATAAGATGATCTTTATTTCTATAAAATGAGGAAAAAATTTAAATGTGATTTGAGGAGTCTCTAAAATTTAGTTTTACCAACACCTAAGTATGTAAATTATATTAAAAATAAATGCATGTAGGGGCGCCTGGGTGGCTCAGTCAGTTAGGCTCAGGTCATGATCCCAGGGTTCTGGATCGAGCCCTGTGTCGGGCTCCTTGCTCTGCAGGGAGCCTGCTTCTCCCTCTCCTGCTCCCCCTACTTGTGTTCCTGCTCTCACTGTGTCTCTCTTTGTGTCAAATAAATAAATAAAATATTTTTTTAAAAAGATAAAAAAAAATGCATGTAATATTTGACTTAAGTGGGTGAATAACAGGCTTAAAAATATATGTTTAATTCCATTTTTTATGACATAAATTAATGCCAACAGAATATTCCAGCTTATATAAGATTATGGCTAAACATCTTGTGATTTAAAATTTTAACAATTTCCAACATTAATTTATGAGTCAAAGAAGCTATCATTGTCCCCACAATAGTTTAAGATTTCAAATATATAAAATGGTGTGTAAAGAAATTAATTTGTAATAATAGGATACCTCTTAAAATGTTAAATCTTATAAATTCTAATAATGCTGTGAATAATAAGGGATTACTGTATTGACTTTAATTACAATTTCCAAATTTTCAATTAAATTTAAGACCTTAGACTAATATTAAATTGTGTTAATAAATAATCTTTTGTTAGTTGGGTAATTTTAAAGCATGAAAACAAAACTCTGGTCATTAAACATAATTTTAATTTACATTTGTTTTTTTACCATAGGGAATGTGAAAGTGCCTTTGCATAACGTTAAATACATACCATCTTTTTTTGCTACAATAGAATTTTTAAAGGTTTTATGAAATATCTGCTCATGAAGACACAGAATTTGTGGATTTGTGATTGAGTTTTCACTGTATCTTTATCTATAGGAAACAAAAGTTATTTTGGTTAAGATGAAAATTAATATAAATGCTTGAGATTATATTAAGTATAATAAGAGCAATAAGAGTATGTACACAAAATAATAGGTATGTTTTATCTGTTTCTTAAGGAACCTTTTGTAGTTTATTTAGATGGGAAATTTAGTACAAATTATCTAATATTTTATTTAAAATACTGATTAATTATATTTTAGTTAAAAATGAAAGCTTAAGTTTATTATTTGGTTAGATATTTGTGTATATGTCTAAATATATAAATAAAGATTATTAAGCTTTTGAATAACAAAAGTAAATATAAAAGTAAATGTTAAATAATTCAACAAGTTGACTTAATATTAATGTATTTACTTATGAAGAAAAAGTTAATGGGGGGGCTTGGATGGCTCAGTCAGTTAAGTGTCCAACTTGATCTAAGCTCAGGTCATGATCTCAGGGTTGTGAGTTCAAGCCCAGCATTCAGCTCCAGGCTGGGTGTGGAACCTACTTAAAACAACAACAACAAACAAACAAACAAACACAAAGTTAATGAACAGTTTACTGTAAGACAACCCTGAGTAACATATAAAAATAGTAAAATGAAACCTTGAGTTTTATCTATCATGTGACCAAGTTATTCTCTGCTCAGATAATAAAATTTCCTTAATTTTTGAAAAATCAAAGTTTTTCATAATTGTTGTTCCTTAATACTGTAACATTTTTTCCTTTGAAAACTTAAGTTTTCGTCTTGTCCTGCTTGGCACTTTCTCTTGATTTTTCTTGACTAGGTCTTTCCCTAATTCAGGCTCATACAGAATAATAAAACTATGAGGATGTGCTTTATCACAAAATATCTTTGGACTTTCCTAGAATGACTCAGATAACACAAAGATTTTTGTTTTTGTTTTTTCCCATCTCCTTATAAACAGATTACAAATGATTAATAAAAGGAATTAGGCTTCTTTGATTTCCTTCAAATTTTAATAAACTCATAATTATTATAAGAATTATTTGTTTACCAAACATAGTAACTTCCATTGTCATATATTTATATGCATAATTAACCTTCTCATGTTAAAAGAAAAACTGAAAGAGCTGAAATGCTGTGCTCCCTGGATTTCTCAGTGCTTTTGCAGGGTTCTGGCTTCCTGAGTAATGGAAATTGATGCACTATAACTAGAATAAAATGTTTCCTTTTGTCCTCCAGAAACATTTGCTCTCCACATGTTAAGTGTATTATATGCAGACACATGGGTTTATAATTCAAGGGTGATGAATCCCTGAGCCATTCTTTTCCATTCACATTCAAAATGATTCCAAACTAGGGACCTCCTTCTTCCTGTCTCAGACAAGATTTGTTTTCTTTTTTTTTTATTTTTTTTATTTTTTAAAGATTTTATTTATTTATTTGAGAGAGAGAGAATGAGAGACAGAGAGCATGAGAAGGAGGAAGGTCAGAGGGAGAAGCAGACTCCCTGCTGAGCAGGGAGCCCGATGTGGGACTCGATCCCGGGACTCCAGGATCATGACCTGAGCCGAAGGCAGTCGCTTAACCAACTGAGCCACCCAGGCGCCCAAGATTTGTTTTCATTACAGAGATAAAGTTTCTCTCTCTCTAGGGGGTAGGAGTACAGCTGCATATCAGTTCCTGTATAAACTAATAGATTCATAATTTCAGATTCCTCTCCTGTATAAGTGAACCATTTTTGGTACATGCATGGATAACCATCTGCCTCTCATTTCATCTTTCTGAGAATGGGATATGGGAAACTGAAACGGTTAATGCTGCAGTTAATAATAGTCTGATTTTAATCTGGAAACCTCATGTTTGCTTTCAGAAGAATATAAATAAATTCAGGTATTAGTGTTTTATCCAGTGCTGCCTCTCATCTACAAACATCATTGTCCTTAGTGTATTATTATTACAAAGCGTTAAGGTACTGTAATCAAATTTATTACTAACATGTACAAGAAGCTTTCCTCAAGGATAAAGTACAGATCCCTTGTGTGACCTTTAACCAAGAATTGGAAATGACTCTGATTTAAGACTTCTCTTTTACCTTATTGGAAGGGACTTAATCAGATAGTGTTAACACAAACACTGCATTAAAATTCTGAGGAACTGACCCTTGAGTTCATGTCTCTCAGCTAAAAAGACATTACATTTACAGTTCCAGAACCTAAATACTGATAAGAAATTCCAGTAATAAAGATTCTCTAGAATCTTGAATCGAGCGGCAGAATATTAAATATTCTAGGACTAGTATTCCAAATGCCAGGGACCAATATTTGCTAAACCTTTAAAAACTAACTTCTTGTTCTCCTTTTTTCCCTAATTCTATTTCCTCTTTCTATTAATTTAAAATTCAGTTTATCTTGACGTGTTTTCTTTTTTCTTTTTTTTTTTAAGATTTTATTTTCTTATTTGGGAGAGAAGGAGAGACAGTGAGAGGAGAGGGAGAAGCAGGCTCCCTGCAGAGCACGGAGTCTAATGCAGGGCTCAATCCCAGGGCCCTGGGATCATGACCTGAGCCGAAAGCAGATGCTTAACAGACTGAGCCACCCAGGTGCCCCATCATGGTTTGAGCTATTGGCCTTTGGTTAGTTTCACTCCTTCCATATTAGCAATTCACTTTCAAACTAGAAAGTCTCTTCTACACTGTTTTTTTGGAACCACATAAATATGTTAGGAAGTCATACTTTATTTTTTGATCTCCAAATATTTCTAACGCATAGTATATTGGAAGGGGGATCCTGTCTATTTTTTCTTGCAGACAACCTGTATCTTGCACAGGATCTATGGAAATAACCAGAAAAACTATGATTTTTAAGCCATATTAGTTATCTCATTAAAGGTTAGTGTTTTAATTTGGAAGCATGTTGTACAAGTTTAATCTTGCTGCAGAATAATTTAATAGGGGGATTATGCTGATTAACATCTGCACTGTTTACAGCAGAGAGTTAAAAAAAGCAATATTCCCCAAAGGTAAGAACTCTGTGCAAAGGCATGAAACTAAAAAAATCCATAAACAAGCTGCATTAAAACAGATTATTTTCTTTCACTTTCATCAAGTGAGGAACTAGGGAAAACTGAGAGAAAATTATCAATTCTTCAAGTTTGTGCATTTATTTGTTTGTTTGCTTTAGAGCTGGAATATAAATGAGATCCTGTTACTCTCAATCAGTTTCTTAAGAGGATCAGAATTCATTAATAGTGAAACTAATTGAGATATCTAATTATTTTAACCAATGGGGCCATAATCTGATTTAGCCTATTAATAACACAGTTATATCTCCATGTTGATATTAAATTATCAAAATTGTGATCAAAATTCTGTTGGCCCAAACTTGACATTCTTTGTTGAATTTTCCCCTCATCTTAAATGATAATTGCACATGGATGCAGATTTTTAGATTGTTAATATATACATCATTTATTCTACCATTTTCAGAATATATTTTTTTATCATGAAAACCTAAAATAGTATGAACATAGTCAATCTGATATTGTTATTCTTTCTTAGACCTCTATAATATATATTTTATTAAGAATAAATATAAACAGAATAATCACTGTTTATTTGTTCATTCAAATGGCATTTATTAGTTGCTTATTATATGTTAGACACAAAAAGTATTTAAAAATGAATATTACTTAGTTCCTGCATATTATCTTGTTCACAATAATCTTCAGTGAAATTATAAAACAGGTCAAAGATAAAATTTTTAGTATGTAAACTTTTACTTATGGGGAATATTGATCTGTCTCTGAAAAAATATTAGATGTATTTTTTTTATTTCTGAGTAATATTGTTAATTTAGTTGAGAACTGACCTGGAAACTCCTTTGTAGGGATACAAACATCTGGTTATTTTGCAGGACAGACTCCCACCCCAAATTTGGTTCAGATATTGAAGGTGATGATAATAGGCCACACACCAAGAGAATCTGAAAGAAAGTTCACTGCTCACACAAGAGACTCCTGGGTAGATCAGGTCTTGCAAACAGGTAGGAGGCCACATAGGCAGAACAGAGGGAGTAGGTCAATTGTGGTTGCTAGATGGTGTAATTAGGGGAACATTCCCACTCACAAGCTGGATAGTTGTGAAGTTTAAATTTTCCAGTGGCTTCAGTGGGAAAAGGGACAAGAAAGGTTGAAGATTAAGAAGAAGTCACTGGTCAAATATCAAAAATGTCATCCCATAAAATATATGTGATATCTTGTCGTTAGGCTAAATAAAAGTAAACTCATTTTTTGAAAAGTAGCATAGCTTTTCAGAAAGAGCACAAGCTTTGGAATCAGACTGAAATTCATTCTGTGCTTCAAAGTAGCCATGTAATTTTGACCAAAGTCATTTCATACCTGTTAGAGTCAAGGTTTTTTTCTTCTATAAAGTGAAATTAATACTTAACCCACATACTCATGGTGAGGATAAGACAAGTCAAGTTTTTGACAGTATTTTACTTTTTATTAAAGCAAATTTATTCTCTTGAAATAAATACTAGTAATTAAGATTCTTGACATCTTTTTCCAAAAAAGATCCTTTGCAAGAACTCAATGAAGCTACATATTCCACGAGTTGAGCTATGTGGGCTCCTGGCTCTATGAGTCATGAGACTTCTTGAATGAAACAGATCTCAGTATGGATGAATGTTGCAGGAGCTTATCACTGTCTCATTAGATATTGCAAGATCAAATCTTTTTAATTATTAGTAAAGGAATTTATCTACAGTAAAGAATTTTAGTATTTGACTTTTTAATGAGGTGTAAAGACACATTTTATATTCTTTTTTGGTAAGAGTGTATTACTTTCTCGTTATATCAACTTAAACATTTATTAAATTTAACTCCTTCAAAGTTAGAATATATTATATAGCAGACACAATTATCTTTGTGGGGAAATTCAAGTGAAACAGTGCTAGTAAAATTAGGACTTTTTTTCTTTCCAAAATTTATTTAAATGTATTTCACCTACATATTCTGTTCTAAAGGTTATTCTTAGAGTTATTTCAAAGACTTCTTCAAATATCTGTCATACACTAGGATATAAATAGTATGCAACAGAATAGCACCTGAAAAAGCACAAATATGTCATATCAGGGAGATGAAAGTACAAAATACATATTTATTTTAACACATATTCAGGATACATCTATTATATTTAGGCCATAAATTTCATATTCAAAGTTATTTACAATGGAAAATTAAAGGTATAGAATAAAAAGCTTTCTTCCTCTTAATTGTTACTACCGGGATACTGTGTAAGCATTTCCTGAAAATATAAAAGGTTGCGGCGCCTGGCTGGCTCAGTCATTAAGTGTCTGCCTTCACCTCAGCTCATGATCCCAGGGTCCTGGGATGGAGCCCCACATTGGGCTCCCTGCTGAGCAGGGAGCCTGCTTCTCCCTTCCCACTCCCCCTTCTTGTGTTCCCTCTCTCTGTCAAATTAAAAATTAAATATCTTAAAAATATATATATAAAAGGCTTTTAAAGTTTTGTTTTACTGGCTGTCTTTTCTATATATATAAAAAATCAACTTCAATATGTCAAAGATATTAGTGAGTCAAGTATGCATGTAAATTAAATAAAATTGGACAGCTGTGTAAAGTAATGTGTACACAAAAATTGTGTAAAGTAATTAATGATGGCTAATATTTGGGCTATAATGACTTTTTAAATGATTGGCATAGTTGCAGTATAATTAGCCGAAATTACTTTAATAAAACCAGTAATTGGTTTTACAACAAGGGCAGTACATTTAAAAATCTACATGGTAGGGGCGCCTGTGTGGTTCAGTAGTTAAGCATCTGCCTTCGGCTCAGGTCATGATCCTAGGACCCTGGGATCGAGCCCCTCAGGCTCCCTGATCAGCAGGAAGCCTGCTTCTCCCTCTCCCATGCCCCCTGCTTGTGTTCCTTCTCTCACTTTGTCTCTCTCTGTCAAATAAATAAATAAATAAATAATCTTTAAAAAAAATCCACATGGTATTTTGTATATGTACTCTCATTACATTAAAAACAAGACCTTCCTGAAAAGATCTTGATGGGGAAGATAATAAAAAATATATATGCATATGTAGCAAACAGTCAAGAAAGAATTCTTGAGATGTCTTTGGTGCAAAAAGGTGGTTTTATTAAAGCACAGAGACAGGACCCGAGGGCAGAAAGAGCTGTACTGGGGTCAGGAGGAATGGCTGATTATATACTTTCAAGTTGAGAGGGGATTAAGGATAGGATAAGTCTGTAAGGAATTTGAAAGCAAGGTTTCCAGGACCTTGAGGGGCTAGCTGTTGTTAAGAACATGTCATTTACTGCTGTCTAGTAAAACCTTAGTTGTGAGACTCTTAGATGTATATCAGAGGGTCATATGCTTGGAGGATCATTGCTAATATATACCTTGTGGGGTAGAGACAAAGGAAGTTTCCAGAGAAATTTTTATATGTTAAAGGAGACTTAACAGGATCCTGGAGGTTGGGATAATGTTAAGCTAAGATAGACTTTTGCCCTTAGCCAAGTATCACTATCGAGGCAATGGAGTTCCTAGAAGTAGGTCACTCTGCCTGTCTCAAGGACTTGTCAGTGGGCTATAAGTTGTAAGGAAATGTAGTTTTTTTTCCTTTTGCCTTTGTTCTCCACATCAGTCTCTATGTAAGAAGAATTGGGTTTTCTTTCAGGATGGGAAGATTCTATTTTGAACTGGTAATTGTATTTACTTTTTGAGAAATTAAACTACTGAAGAGAAATATACTTTTTTTTTTGCATGATTTAGTACATGCAAGTGTCCTATCATTATTTACTCACTCTTTGATAATCTAACACTTACTATTTGTATTCAGCATATGCCAGCAACTAAGGCCCTGGCCATGCTGGTGTTTTGTACCTAAACTTCAGCCAGGCTCAAGGTCAGAGTGGTAGTGACAGCATAGTAGCCAAGAGTACAGTTCCTACTGCATGAGTGGAAGATTGCTAACTGATCACCCAAGAGTACTTCCCCCCAGCCCTTGCTTACACACCTTATAAAGCAAAGTTCTTTATAAAATTATTTAGGTTGGAAAAAAAATGTCAGGAGACTTTTACTTCGAAAAGTTAGCCTTAATGATCTCTAGAAATTGCAAGCTTGGACGGGATTATAGTTCCCAAACAGAATTTCTGCACCATGTTTACTGAAGTTAGTGAGATTCTTGGACAGGCACAAGGCTGGACACAGAATGCTGGTAATGACACTGTTCTTGAACAGCTCACAGTAGAAATTAAAGAATATGCAAATATGATATTTTTCGCATACCTCCCAGTAATGAGATTGAGTATTCAAGTTAGAGCTCAAAGAAATATGAAAAGTAAATAAAATATAAGAGCACAGAATAAGAATATGATAAGAGAATCATGTCCTTGTAGATACAGACCACAAGAGATGACACAAATACTGGAACGCTAAAAGTGGTGTTGAGGTCAAAATGAGACAGGGGAGTAAAATGCATTTAGGAAATAGTAGAATATGAGAAAGCAATAATAACTTAAGTCTGTCTTATTTAAAAGAAATTGAGTTGGCATGTCTGGCTGGCTCAGTTGGTAGAGCCTCTAACTCTTGATATTGGGGTCATAAGATCAAGCCCACGTGGGGCCTAGAGCTTACTTACAAAATAATAATAATAATAATAATTAAAAGAAAAAAGAAATTAAGTTGAAGTTTTTGTAAATGTTCTTGGATTCTTCAATCATAGGAAAGGAATTACATCTGTGGTTGTTTGCATGCATATATTCTTTTCACTTTTTAAAAAATTTTTTATTGTTATGTTAATCACCATACATTACATCATTAGTTTTTGATGTAGTGTTCCAGGATTCACTGTTTGTGCATAACACCCAGTGCTCCATGCAGAATGTGCCCTCTTGAATACCCATCACCAGGCTAACCCATCCTCCGACCAACCTCCCCTCTGGAACCCTCAGTTTGTTTTTCAGAGTCCATCATCTCTCATGGTTCATCTCCCCCTCCAATTTCCTCCCCTTCATTCTTCCCCTCCTGCTATCTTCTTCTTCTTCTTCTTTTTTTTTTCTTAACATATATTGCATTATTTGTTTCAGAGGTACAGGTCTGTGATTCAACAGTCTTGCACAATTCACAGCGCTCACCATAGCACATACCCTCCCCATTGTCTATCACCCTGCCATCCCATGCCTCCCACCCACCCCCCACTCCAGCAACCCTCAGTTTGTTTCCTGAGATTAAGAACTCCTCATATCAGTGAGGTCATATGATACGTGTCTTTCTCTGATTAACTTATTTCACTCAGCATAACACCCTCCAGTTCCATCCACATTATTGCAAATGGCAAGATCTCATTCCTTTTGATGGCTGCATAATATTCCATTGTACGTATGTGTGTGTATATATATATATATATATATATATATATATATATATATTTATATACACATATATATATACGACATTTTCTTTATCCATTCATCTGTCGATGGACATCTTGGCTTTTTCCACAGTTTGGCTATTGTGGACATTGCTGCTATAAACATCAGGGTGCATGTACCCGTTCAGATCCCTACATTTGTATCTTTGGGGTAAATACCCAGTAGTGCAATTGCTGGGTCGTAGGGTAGCTCCATTTTCAACTTTTTGAGGAACCTCCATACTGTTTTCCAGAATGGTTGCACCAGCTTGCATTCCCACCAACAGTGTAGGAGGGTTCCCTTTCTCCACATCCCCGCCAACATCTGTCGTTTCCTGACTTGTTAATTTTAGCCATTCTGACTGGTGTGAGGTGATACCTCATTGAGGTTTTGATTTGGATTTCCCTGATGATGAGCAATGTTGAGCACTTTTTCATGTGTCTGTTGGCCATTTGGATGTCTTCTTTGGAAAAATGTCTGTTCATGTCTTCTGCCCATTTCTTGATTGGATTCTTTGTTCTTTGGGTGTTGAGTTTGATGAGCTCTTTATAGATTGTGGATACTAGCTCTTTATCTGATATGTCATTTGCAAATATCTTCTCCCATTCTGTCGGTTGTCTTTTGGTTTTGTTGACTGTTTCTTTTGCTGTGCAAAAGCTTTTTATCCTGATGAGTCCCAATAGTTCATTTTTGCCTTTGCTTCCTTTGCTCTTGATGATGTTTCTAGGAAGAAGTTGCTGCGGCTGAGGTCAAAGAGGATGCTGACTGTGTTCTCCTTTAGGATTTTGAAGGACTCCTGTCTCACATTTAGGTCTTTTGTGTGTGTGGTGTAAGGAAATGGTCTTGTTTCATTCTTCTGCATGAGGAATTTTCCCAACACCATTCGTTGAAGAGACTGTCTTTTTTCCATTGGACATTCTTTCCTGCTTTGTCGAAGATGAGTTGACCATAGAGTTGAGGGTCCATTTCTGGGCTCTCTATTCTGTTCCATTGATCTATGTGTCTGTTTTTGTGCCAGTACCATACTGTCTTGATGATGACAGCTTTGTAATAGAGCTGGAAGTCCAGAATTGGGAGGCCGCCAGCTTTGCTTTTCTTTTTCAACCTTCCTCTGGCTATGCGGGGTCTTTTCTGGTTCCATACAAATTTAGGATTATTTGTTCCATTTCTTTGAAAAAAGTTGCTGGTATTTTGATGGGGATTGCATTGAATGTGTAGATTGCTCTAGGTAGCATTGACATCTTCACAATATTTGTTCTTCCAATCCATGAGTATGGAACATTTTTCCATTTCTTTGTGTCTTGCTCAATTTCTTTCACGAATATTTTATATTTTTCTGAGTACAGATCCTTTGCCTCTTTGGTTAGATTTATTCCTAGGTATCTTATGGTTTTGGGTGCAATTGTAAATGGGATCGACTCCTTAATTTCTCTTTCTTCTGTCTTGTTGTTGGTGTATAGGAATGCCACTGACTTCTGTGCATTGATTTTATATCCTGCCACTTTACTGAATTCCTGTATGAGTTCTAGCAGTTTTGGGGTAGAGTCTTTGGGGATTTCCACATAAAGGATCATATCATCTGCAAAGAGTGAGACTTTGACTTCTTCTTTGCCAACTTGGATGCCTTTTATTCTTTTTGTTCTCTGATTGCTGTGGCTAGGACTTCCAATACTATGTTGAATAGCAGTGGTGATAGTGGACATCCCTGCCACATTCCTGAACTTAGAGGGAAAGCTCTCAGTTATTCCCCATTGAGAATGATATTCGCTGTGGGTTTTTCATAGATGACTTTTATGATATTGAGTTATGTACCCTCTATCCCTATACTCTAAAGAGTTTTGACCAAGAAAGGATGCTGTACTTTGTGAAATGCTTTTTCTGCATCTATTGAGAGGATCATATGATTCTTGTTCTTTCTTTTGTTAATGTATGTATCACGTTGATTGATTTGCGGATGTTGAACCAACCTTGCAGCCCAGGGATAATTCCCACTTGGTCGTGGTGAATAATCCTTTTAATGGACTGTTGGATCCTATTGGCTAGTATTTGGGTGAGAATTTTTGCATCCATGTTCATCAAGGATATTGGTCTGTAATTCTCCTTTTTGATGCGGTCTTTGTCTGGTTTTGGGATCAAGGTAATGGTGGCCTCATAAAACGAGTTTGAAGTTTTCCTTCCATTTCTATTTTTTGGAACAGTTTCAGAAGAATAGGTATTAATTCTTCTTTAAATGTTTGGTAGAATTCCCCTGGGAAGCCATCTGGCCCTGGGCTTTTGTTTTTTGGGAGATTTTTGATGACTGCTTCAATTTCCTTACTGGTTATAGGTCTGTTCAGGTTTCCTTTTCTTCCTGGTTTAGTTTTGGTAGTTGATACATCTCTAGGAATGCATCCATTTCTTTCAGATTATCTAATAAGCCTGCATAGAGTTGCTCATAATATGTACTTATAATTGTTTGTATTTCTTTGGTGTTGGTTGTGATCTCTACTCTTTCATTCATGATTTTGTTGATTTGGGTCATTTCTCGTCTCTTTTTGATAAGTCTGGCCAGGGGTTTATCAATCTTGTTAATTCTTTCAAAGAACCAGCTCCTAGTTTCGTTGACCTGTTGTTCTACTGTTCTTTTGGTTTCTATTTCATTGATTTCTGTTCTGCTCTTTATGATTTCTCTTCTCCTGCTGGTTTTAGGCTTTATTTGTTGTTCTTTCTCCAGCTCCTTTAGGTGTAGGGTTAGGTTGTGTATTTGAGACCTTTCTTGTTTCTTGAGAAAGGCTTGTATTGCTATATACTTTCCTCTTAGGACTGCCTTTGCTGCATCCCAAAGATTTTGAATAGTTGTGTTTTCATTTTCATTGGTTTCCATGAATTTTTTTAATTCTTCTTTAATTTCCTGGTTGACCCATTCATTCTTCGGATGCTCTTTAGCCTCCATGTATTTGAGTTCTTTCCGACTTTCCTCTTGTGATTGAGTTCTAGTTTCAAAGCATTGTGGTCTGAAAATAGGCAGGGGATGATCCCAAACTTTTGGTACAGGTTGAGACCTGATTTATGACCTAGGATGTGATCTATTCTGGAGAATGTTCCATGGGCACTAGAGAAGAATGTGTATTCCGTTGCTTTGGGGTGGAATGTTCTGAATATGTCTGTGAAGTCCATTTGGTCCAGTATGTCATTTAAAGTCTTTATTTCCTTGTTGATCTTTTGCTTAGACGATCTGTCCATTTCAGTGAGGGGGGTGTTAAAGTCCCCCACTATTATTGTATTGTTGTCGATGTGTTTCTTTGCTTTTGTTATTAATTGCCTTATATAATTGACTGCTCCCATGTTAGGGGAATAGATATTTACAATTGTTAGATCTTCTTGTTGGATAGATCCTTTAAGTATGATATAGTGTCCTTCCTCATCTCTTATTACAGTCTTTGGTTTAAAATCTAATTTGTCTGATATAAGGATTGCCACCCCAGCTTTCTTTTGGTGTCCATTAGCATGGTAAATGGTTTTCCACCCCCTCACTTTCAACCTGGGGGTGTCTTTGGTTCTAAAATGAGTCTCTTGCAGACAGCATATCGATGGGTCTTGTTTTTTAA
>NC_058415.1:53420049-53444319 GCF_002201575.2 Neomonachus schauinslandi | reverse complement strand
CACACTGTCCCGGAGGGTTCCACCCCCCGCTTAGCCACCAGAGTGACATCCCTCAGCGGAGCAGACTTTTAAAAGTTCCGATTTTGTGCTCCGCGGCTCTATCACTTGCCAGAAGCGGCAGCCGGAGGCCCCTCCCCCACCGTCTATCCTCCCGAATATCGCCTCGGATTCACTTCTCCGCACGTCCTACCTTCCAGAAAGTGGTCGCTTTTCTGATGAGAGAGTTGTTGCTATTCCTTTCTTCGATCTCCTCTTGGGTTTGTAGGTGTTCAGAATGGTTTGATCCCTATCCAGCTGAATTCCTGAGAGGAGACGAAATCCAGGTCTCCTACTCCTTCTCCATCTTGCTCCGCCCCTCATTGAGCATTATTGAGTGCCAGGAAATATTCTTAAAAATTTATGTATATATCAATAAGTTTCTAGACCATCTCTATGATTTGGGTATTATTATCATCCCACTTTACAGATACGGAAATTGAGTCACAGAACATATACTTGTCTAAAATCACACAGAATTCAAGTCAGAAACAGAATTTAAATCAACGTTCTGGTTATCAAGTTTTTCTCTTCATACAACTGTGTGATAACATTCAGATTTGAATCTGCTTGTCAGATCCCGAAGGAGTGCCAAGAGAGAACATTCTCATCATATTGCCTTATAGGCACACAGTCAATAAATAGTTGAATCATGCATCATACAAAATTAGTCTAGCTGATCTCTGAAGTTCCTTCCAGTTTCAGCATTAGATGATTCTATGAATGTTAAATTAATGTATTTCACTAAGCTGCTGGGCCTAGAGCCAAGTTACATTGAGGAGTTGCGGTGTGGAAAGAAGTCAGTAAGTGCTTGCTCTATAGAGAGCAAAATGTGCTTGAGAGCGTCCATTTCCAAGCAGGAAAGTCCAAGGACTGAGAACTGCACCCACAATCATGTACCTGTCAGTGGAACCCATGTAAAAAAGGGTACCATCTACAGCTCAATCTCAGCTCTCTGAATCCAGGTTTTCTGGCCCACTACCTTGGTGGGTGGCCAAGACAATTTTTCTCTTCCTTTTAGCTAACCAATTTGTCACGATCTCAGGCTGTATGAGAGACAAAATTACTGAAATTTCTAAGCTTAGAATTTATGGAAGGGTATGCTTATTCTAGAGGAACTATTTGAACAATGCTGTGACCCATTGCTAACTCTCAGACATGGATTCATCTTACACCTTTATATTAGACACCCACATTTAGGTAATAGGATGACATATATCAATATTATTGTGAGGATAGTTGTCATTATTTAAATCCATAGGTATCTGTATTTCTCTATATATGCATCTCTCTATATCTAGAGATACAGAGATAGATACATCTGAGGAATATAGACATTGTAGACATTCTGGTCTTTAAGTACATCTGTGCTCATGATAGGCTCTCTCTGATGTAGAAAATTTTGGGTGCTTATTTTATAAGAAAACAGTAATAGGAGTACTGTAAAATAGTAAATATATACTTCTTAAAATTATGAAGATTGAATGAATACTACCATCAAAAACCTCTTTAGCAATAATCTTAGACTTAGATAATACCTTATTGAATTTGGGGCACCTGGGTGGCTCAGTTGGTGCAGCATCCAACTCTTGGTTTTGCCTCAGGTCATGATCTCAGGGTCCTGAGATGGAGCACCACGTCCAGCTCTGTCCTCCGCAGAAAGTCTGCTTGAGATTCTCTCTCTCCTTGTCCTTCCCCCTTTGCCCCTCCCCCCCGCTTGCCCACAGACTCTCTCTCTCTCTAAAGTAAATAAATAAATCTTTACAAAAAGTACCTTATTAAATCTGATGACCAGGAATTAGGATTCTTTTAAAGTAAGTGCTTTTATTAAAGGGTGATAAGTCAAATGAATCAACTTTATTCTAGTGATTCTAATAATTAAATTTAACTGTCTCCCCCCCCCAAATTCTCATAATATGGTTCAAAAACTGCCTCCAGAATCAAGCCAGAGACTCCGTAAAGAGCAGCCTGTCCTGGGCAAACAGTGGAAGTCTACCATACTTGGTTTTCTGAAAGAGTCATGATGTTTCATGGTCTGTGTATTTGTTTCTACTGCTCACTCTGCACACATCATTTAATCTAGGTCACTCTTGTCTTTTTGAAAATGTGGCGAAGATCTTCTCCTATAGGAAGGTCTTCCTGAAGTCCTATGTCCCTTCCTTCTACTGCCCCTAGAACTTTACGTGTTCGTCTGTCATACCACTTAGCATATTAGATTGCAAGAATTTATTTGCCCACCTGCCCAACTAAACTATGATATCGTCAAGGACAGAGACCAATTCTTTTGTCTTTGAAGGGTAGAAAAATATTTAATAACTAAATATAGTTATTTGTTCTTTGATAAAATTACAGTCTCTGCTTACATCTGTTTTAATCAGGCTGTAGGCAATGTCTCGGTTTAAAATATAAATGTAAATTATAAAGTTGAGAAGACTGTACTAAAGGACCTACCTACCTAAGATGATTGGGGAAGCACAGAAATTTCTTTGGCTATTTTTTCTTAACCTTCTGAAATTCTCTTTCTGCTGACGTTTAATTTAAAATGATTCCCTTCATATATCACTGCACAAAGTGATACTTGACCCAATCTAAAGATACAACGCAGATCTGTGATTATTCCTTGTGATGAAAATGTCAGTGTGATTGTGCTGGTAATGATCAAGTATTTATACTTTATTCTCTCTCCAAAACTATAGATTTAGTATTTTGCTAGCTATCTCCTTAACACTCCATTTCTTTAAATTGCAAAGCTACAGCTTTTGTTATCTCATTTGAATATGTTGAATAACTGGTCTGTATGGTTTGGTTTGGTTTTATCTACTGTTTTACCTAATATAGAAGCAGCTTTCTTATGACTGTGTGCTTCAGAGGTAAGCACAGGTAAGCCCCTGCTCTTATTATAGTGTAATCCTAAGTTATGTGAAACTCGTCAATGCCTCAGTAATTTCCTTTTTATTAAATCAGTATTTGACAAATCTTTCAGATATAATGAATACATAAGCAGTAAAGTAATATTTGCTGGTGACTTCATCTTATTGCTACACTCCAGGGTTACCTTTAAAAACTGCAACTGTTGGAAAGGACAGTACTGTAATAATAACACTCATAAGTGTTTGAGCAGGCACAGACCAGCATTCAGATGGGTTGATAAAAAAACATCAGCTTATGATTTCCCCCCCCAAAACTTCCTATAGAACACACATCTCTTGCTTGTATCACATTCTTCTGGCCCATGTCTGATTTCAGCCTCAGTCATGATGAGAAATGTCATGTAAGTCAGACTCATCATGGGCTGCTATTGCCTAAATTAAGCACATTGCATCTTGCAGCTTCCTACCCTTGCAAAACCCAGCTTGATTTAGCCACAGGAGCACCCATAAATAAAAGTGTGATAATGCCCCTGAAGGGCAATCCTCAAAGAGTGGGGGGAAAGCGGGTTTTGGTTAAGGACTTTAGCTTCTCTTATTTGAGATAGACCATTCCGACTCTTCGAATGTCCAGGTTGGTGGCAGTCTGTGGAAGTCTAAGTCTGTGGTGATGACCTTAATAAATGCCCCCTTATGTTGGACTTTTCCCTTTCCTCTTCTCCTGCCTCTCATTTTCTCACTCTCGCACCTAAGTCCTTACCTCAGGGTCTATTTTAAGGGAACCCAATCTAAGAGACTGACTCCAGTGGTGTAATACAAGATAGTCTTGCTTAATATCCATCATTAGCTGGCAATGCTAAGCGATCAGTGGGAGATGACATTCCTTAAAATCTTTCCAAACAAATTCATCCCTGCTGTGTACTTTACAATTTGGTTAGTTCGACTGCATATGTATTGAAACAGAGCTAAAGCTGTTCATGTAGAAAAGGCTTGGCACTGCCTGCAAAATTAGAAGCCAAACATTTAAATTCTTCAAGCCAAATAACAGTGATAACACCTGCACTTAAAACATATGGATCTGATTTTGTCAGTTCATGAGGAATATCTACTTCTGGCCACAAACAAGTATGTCAGTCTCGAATTTTTTTTCTTGACCCTAGAAAAATTCAGAGGCAATTGATACAAGGAATATTTAGTCCTGAAAAGACTTACTAATTGTCTCCAGTCCCAAATATCTAATTTTTAAAATGTCAGATTCATTATTTATCCTGAATTCATTCTCCTGAGATTGGAGAATCAGAAAGTACACACTTCAAATCCATTTTGGTACTTCTTAGAAATAGGTTCTAAAAACCATGAGTTGGCATGACTAGTTTTATCCCTGGGATTCATAAAAAAAAAAAAAAAAAAAAATTAGAAAATAAAGCAACCACATGGAAACCATGAATTCATCTTTTATAAAACTGCTAGGAAAGATGTGACCTTTCTTATTACCCAATAGTCCTATGACTATATGAACATCCTCAAGAAAAATTAGAATTTAGTGTGGGTAAAAATTTGATCAACTGTGTTGATTAACTGGCAACTTTTCATTCATAAATGAAATTTTAGTATACTTTTTCTTTTCTTTTTTCTCTTTTTGTATTTCTGTTGTCAAAAAATGACCTCTGTGCTTGGTAGCCAAGATATAACGTGAAGACAGAGTTGGGGATAAAGAGGAACAACTACTTTATCGCTTTGCCAGGCAAAGGAGGCTGCAGCAGTCTGTGGCTGGGGGTTTCATAGGGAAATACAGGATCTAGTCGGTTTTGACAGGAATTGTGTACTTGCTGCCAGCCTCCTTAGTTGTTTTCAGGGTGGTACCAGGTTCCTGAAACAAAAGGCTGAGAAGAGGGCGGGGGAGACTTGTGGAAGAGAGGGAAAAGGTTACCTTAAAATCAAGCTTCGCTGAAGCATTAGTGTAGCCATTTTGATTTTTGTTCAATTTTGTGCTTTTAAGCAGTTTCATTTCCTAACAGGCAGCACAGAAATAAATTTTTACCCTACTGATCATTTTCTTTAGATTAAATGTTTGGTTTAAATGCATTCTACTCATTATGCGGAACTGTTTTTCTTTGTTTTAATGGTGCTCTTTTAAATGACACATTAAACAATTATTGGAATAATAGGTAGTCAGGAGGAGAACAAAAGTGTGTTCAATTTTATTCCTCTATTTCATTAGAAAAACATAAGATCTGAAGAGTGCTTCTTTGTTTTTGCCTCGCATTTATGTTTAGAAAACACAATTTGCTAAGGATATAATGAATTTGGACTTCCCTCATTGGAATTACATTTAAAAAGAAATCAACGAATGTGTTCCCTCCCTCCACACTGTTTTGCACATTATTGTAATAAAATAGGGAATGTTGGGAGTGATTCCAAATCCACATCCAAAGTTTAGAAAGTCTCTGGGGCGCCGGGCTGGCTCAGTCAGTGGAACATGCCACTCTTGATCTCCAGGGTGTGAGTTTGAGCCCCGTGCTGAGTGTAGAGATTACTTAAAAAATAAAATAAAATCTTTAAATAAATAAATAATAAATAAATAAATGAAGTTTAGAAAGTCTTTTTAATGCCCTTCATATAAATCAACTGACTAAATGGTGGAGATCTAGTCTTAGGAGTTTTTTTCCTGCTAACCCATTTCATAATTTCTTTTATCCCTCTTCTATTTTATCAGATTCTTAGGGAAAATATAAAATCTAAAGCAACATGGTATGTCCTACTCTCTTTCATCTAGTGACCCTATGTTTAGGTTCTTAGCATTCTGAGAGAATACATAATGACTGCTCATGGTGATAGGATTCATGATAACAATATTGGATATTGCTTTTGATGTGTGTGGGGGGAAGCTTTGTAATTTTAAATGAAATCATCAATCCTACAGTAGCAAGATTGAACAGCAAAGAACTCTCATAAAGAAACAGTAGTATCTTTGTTAATCTTCAGAATATTATTTCTAGACAGTCAAATGATGTATTTTTATTTTAACCCTGCTTGTATTCTTATTGCTATAATGGATATAATATATGGGCTGACAGACCTCCATTTTCTACATATGAGAAAAATTTTATTGCTGATTTAAGCATACAAAAATACATGTTATTAGCTTAGTTTTTTTTTTTTTTTTTTTTTTTTTTTTTCCTTAGGAGTTTGGTAAGTGATAGAAGTATAAAGGAGGAGAAAAAAAAAACTTTTAAAGTAAATGTTTCTCACCCTGCATGAGTCAGAAAGTAAAACAAGAATATAATAATGCTTAAAAGGAGTGTTTCAATTGTTTGCCTTAGCTGTTCTTTAGAAATTCCATTTCTCCTCAAAATCGTGGAGTCACCACAGAATTCCTTGGCTATGCAGATCATCTGGAGCTTCCTCATCCCTTTCTCTAGCATGCTCTGGTGTATCCCCATCAGCTGTGGATGCAAAAAAGTAGAAGCTGTGCTAACAAGTCTCTGTCGTCACGGTTCAGACCTGAATAAAATCACTGCTGTTACCCATTCTGCTGCAGATTGGGTAAGACCAAGGGTGCTGACATCAGTAGTAATACTGCCCCCACGTTGTCCACAGGCATTACAGGGAAATGATTCATACTGTTCTTACTCTTATTTAATTTCTCTCACTCTGTGTTTCTAATACAAGTCCGTAAGGATGGGGCCAGAGGCCCAAGGGGAATTGATTACATGATGCTATATCAGAATCACGCTCTGCTTCTGGCTCATTCTTACTAAACCACAGCCAGTACAGCATACCTCCCCCCACCCCCTTAAATTGCTCTCGGGTGCTTCTCTATTAATTGTGAAAGTAAAATGATTTGTTAAATGTGAAAATTAAATCCACTGTGCTTCATCCTCTGATCTAGATAGATCAAAAACTTTGCAGTACTCAGAGTGAACAAAACCTAGACTCAAAATGAGACCTCTTTCTTCTCTTTAATACCGTGTGTCATGAAAGATTGGAATTTAAGTGCATACTCTAGGCGCTAGGTGATCATAAAACTGAATCAAATTGCCAGTAGAAAGAAGTCATTCATGCGCTTTAAAGTCTTTGTTCAGCTCTCTCAGGGTCTTACTCAGATTCCACTCAGGTGTTTTTCTCAAGTTGTCTCTATGAAATTGTGTGAATTCCATGAGGGAACTAACTGTATCTTACCACTGAATTCCCAAAAGCCTTGGACAGTGCTTGATCCATGGTATATACAAAAGAAATACGAGTTGAATAAATTTATGGCAATATCATAAAGGAGCCTCTGCTTGTGTTCATAATCATCTATAACATGATTTCTCAACCATGGCACTACTCACACTGGGACTTGATGATTTTTTGTTGTGAAGGAATGCTGTCTGCGTGGTAGGTTGTAGGATGTCTAGCCTCACTCCTAGTATCAATCAAGTAGAAACTTGATTGCCAAATGTTCCCTAGGAGACAAAATCACCCTTAGTTGAAAAACATCAATGCGTACATATATCTGCATCAACATCTCTGTTTTTCTACCATATGTATAGTCCATTTACACAACCAGAATTCAGAACTCTTACGACTTTCGCTAGTGTTGGTGTTATCTTTCAGTCTCCATAATAAATTTATTCTCTTCCAATAATCTTCCTTCAATTTGGAAACTTCTGTAGAGAAGCATTGATGAAAACAAGTAGATTTGCATTCCTGTGTGATATTCCAGGTCATAAGTTACTATATTTTAGAAAGAACTCATTAGACTTCTTGGAATAACAGAATTAGAATTATTCTTTTATTAAAAATATCAACAATTATAAAATAGTAAAGTAAGCAAGAGAGATTATTATGTACCCCTACACAGTCTGTAGTATAATCAGTCTGTTCAATAATCAGATTATGTCCCTATTAATCTTTAACATATTTAGTCTATATTGGAATCTACCTCTGTCAGTCTTTAAATGAAGACTCTTTATTATAGTCAACAACAGTAAAATATTCCCTCCAAATATGTAATTTTTAAATGGAATGATTTTCTATATAGTATAATTTCAAGCTTAGAACAGCATGTAGTGAAGAAAAAGCATTGGAAGATTAGCAACTTGGATTACAATTCTTGCTCTTTCACTAGTTTTAAATTTAAACAATTAAACATCCTTGGGCCTCAGTTCTCTTACAAGTAACATTCTATGATGAAATGATTTACAAGGTACCTTTCATTTTTGAACACCTAAATTTCATGAGCTGTAGAACTCGACTTTTGGAAGTGGATGTGAGGAGCTCCGTAGACTCCCTTCTAGCAACATAAATAAAACTGGAGAAAAGAATTTTTAAAAAAGCCTAAAATTTCTGGAAATGTTCTAGGGGCATACAACAAATGAAGAAACTTTACTCAGTAAGAATAGCAAGAGAGAGTAGCATTTGAACCAGGCTCTCTCCCTCTCCCCTCTTACACTCACAGTGAACATAAACTCCATTTCAGGCAGGAGCAGCCTAGAACACAGGGCTCCCTCTCTCCTTGGTCAAGGACTATGATACTCCCAGGATAGGCAGTGCCCACATTTCTCATCCTTACATAAGCTAAATTCCATATGAGTGCATCCTGAAAGGTTGCTTCCTTCTTGAATCCAGCCTCCAGCCACAGGGCAGCGTTTATTTCAGATGTACCAGGCTGACAATACTAGGGCCCAATGATCCTTGCCCAATTAGTTTTTAAGGAGAAGAGTCCATGTTGGGGGCAGCGAGCCAAGAAGACCAGAGGTTACTGCTCCTGCCCAGTGCCATGCTCCTAAAGCACGGTGTCATTTAGAGAAGTGAGCCACTGTCCCTGTCTTCAGCTCCACAGCCATAGCTCAGAGATTTTTTTTTCCAGAGATAGATACAAGCCTTAAGTTGAACAACCTCTGAGGTTTACTCATAAGGAACCAATGGTCTTTGAAATAGAGAAGTTCAAACCTTTAACTACTCTTAGAAAAGGTGGGGTGTTGATATTTTGATGGTAAAAAAATTAAGAGGAGACAATTAGCTTCATAAAAGCAAATAAAGTAAACCATAAGCCCACTAGTTTAAAAGAGAGAACCAAGGAAATAAATAGCTAAGAAGAGCCCCCCCGGGGTTCAGAACATACCTTAAACACTGTGTTGGAAAACTACCCTTGCAAAGGAGATGAAATTTAATTGAATTAGAGTATGGAGCAATTTATGTGCAGAGTATTGTTAAAAAAAAAAAAAAAAAAAGCAATCAGCTGGCAATTAGTGGAACCTAACATTGAGTACAAGACAGTGAAGGAGAGTTTTGCTAAAACCACTATCATTCCAGGGGACTGTGTACATTCCAAAGGCCACACCCACTGAAGAGCAACATTAGAGCTTCATGCTGTTAGGGGTGGTGGTGGACAGACTTCACTAAAATAGTCCAGCCAGTCCAAAACAAGTAAACAACAGTAAACTCTAAATGGATTGAAATGTCCAGTTTTGACAGAAAATTACAAGATATGCAATAAGAAATGGAAGTGTGATATGTACACAGGAAAAATTGCGGTACCAGGAACTGCCTGAGAGAGGGTCCGGAAGTCAGATTTAACAAAGACTTCAAAGGAGCTGCCACAAATATATTCAAAGAACTAAAGGAAACCATGCTGAAGGAAGTAAAGAAAGGCATGATAAAGTCTGAACTTTAAGACTGTCAAGAAAGAGAAATTCTAAAACAGAACCATATGGAAATACTTGATGAAAAGGACAATAATTGAAATGAAAAATTCACTAGAGGAACTCAAGAATAGTTCTGAACTGACAGAAGAATTAACTACATGAAGACTGATTGATAGAGATTATGCAGCCTAAAAAACAAAGAGGAAAAAAAAGAATGAAGATAAATGAACAGAGTGTGAGAGAAATGTGGACCACCAGTAAGTGCACCAATGTAGTTGCGTAGTTAGTAATGATGTATCACTATTGGCCCATCAACTTGAATTACATTGTAACAAATGCATTACACCAATGTCAGATTTTAATAATGGGAAAAGTGTGGGATGAAGAGGACTAAGGGAACACTTTATACTTTTTTTTAATATTTTATTTATATGAGAGAGAGAGAGAGCACCATCAGGGAGAGGAAGAAGCAGACTCCCCGCTGAGCAGGAGGCCCGATGCAGGGCTCCATCTCAGGACCCTGGGGTCATGACCTGATCCAAAAGCAGGTGCTTAACCAACTGAGCCACCTAGGTGCCCCCACTTACGACTTTCTGTTCAATTTTTCTGTAAACCTAAAACTCTACAAAACAAAGCCTATTAATTTTTTTTTAATTAACTTATTCAGGGGCACCTGGGTAGCTCAGTCAGTTTAACATCTGACTCTTGATCTCAGCTCAGGTCTTGATCTCAGGGTAATGAGTTCAAGCCCAGCGTTGGGCTCCGTGCTGGATGTGCTACTTAAAAAAAAAATATATATATATATATCAGATATATATATATCTGATTCAAATAGGCTAAGCTACCTTCAAACTGAAATGTAGGGCCGACTTGCAGTCCTGTGAAAAATTTGATCAATGTCAAGTCAAGCACACAGATGCCCTGGGAGAAAAGAGGAGTTACTTAAAAGGTTATTACTTTTGAAAGTAAATAAATTTAAACCCTTTTAAACTGGTAAGCAGAGTTTTTAAGAAAGGAATATTAGAAATCACTAAATTCAATTTAATTTTTGAGTTTATTTTAAGCCCATCAGTGATGCTGTTATTTGCATTCAGAGAGACTCTGCACGCTGATGTAAAGATGGACAGCTGCATTTGCAGGACCGCCGCACAATGCGGATCTGCTGGTTTCTACTAATATAGCTTAACATATATAATCAAGTCCACAGATATTTTCCATTGTAGAGACATCTGATTTAGATCCAAATATAGATTTAAATGTGTTCCTTGTAATGCTGTTTAAAATACTGAAAAGTGAACATAAATAGATCATACATTTCAAGTAATTATTTTCTTTCCAAGTAGAGATAGCAGATGATTCCATGCCTGCTCAACTATTTAGAAAGCAGAGAAATGATAAAGAATCTATTGACAGACTCTGTAAATTTTTCATGGAAGGAAACATCACTCTAGGGCTAAGTGAAAGGAACTCCAAAATTCTCTTTGAGTCCATAGCTCTTTTTTTTTTTTCTTAAAGCACATAGCAGAATTTGTTCCTCAACAATTAAAAATGAGACGTGCAGCTAAACAGCTCTATACTTATTTTAAGGTGAAAGTCTATCACAATATTTGAAAATAGAGAAAAAATATCTTTAATACATCTGAAAAACACTTTTGATGTGAAAATTGTACAGCATCAGAAATATATCATGAAAACAATGTAACTACATGGATTTGCAGTAAAATCAATATTTAAGGGAACTAGCATTTTAAATCTATATCCCTTATTTTGTTTTCTTTTTGATTTAATAGAATTTCTTTTCAGTTCCACTATTTTTTCACTTTCTTCCTCCATCCACTTACCTTCCATAGCACATTCAATGACCTGCATTTTTAATTTCTGGCTTAATGATTTCAGAAACATATATGAATTTCTGTATGCATTTAGTGAATTCTACCTGTATCTACTATCATCTATGGAGAAGGAGAGGAGGGGGATGGGAGGGAAAGGGGGATGGAAAGAGGAAGATGGAGAGATTCACCTTATTAGGACTCAGTAATTATATTGTGATGCAAAGATCTTTATTCCTACCCACCTTTCTATGATGGCAGTCAAGAATTCATCTTGCTCTCAACATCCCTACCGCTAAGCATTTGGGGGTATTGTTTCTACAATAACAGTATTCTCTACAATAGTGGGATGAGATAAGGCAGAGTTATGGTAGTAAATATCCTGTGAAAGAAGCTTTATATGCTTATAAAAAGAAGGCTTAAACTGAAAAACATCTCTGAAAATACAATGCTGTGTGTCAGCGTCCTGTTCATTGTGTTTCAGACTGGCTTGCTACCCCTTACCACTCTCCCATAAAATATGGGCAACATTCCTCTCTATGTGCTATTCCTTGGGAAGTTATTTTCCCATATTTTTCATGAATGCTCAGGGACATGAACATTGAAGGTTTGTTATTAAGTCCACAGTTTTACTTGTGGTTATTATTGATAAAGATATTAAAAGTGTTATTTTGAGAAGATACAATTCAGCAAATGGTATGGAAACATATAAAATAGATTACATGGGCCGGTTAGCCTTTAATGAAGGCTAGCTAAACTGAATATGTTGTAATAACATTTCCCAGTAGCCACATTTTGAAGTGTTAGGAAAAGGAGTGGCAATAAAAACAGAGCAAACAACAGATTCAGAGACCCAGTAAACTTAGGAATATTTCTCCTAGGAAAAAGAATTCTGGCTCCTAGGCTGATTTCAACATCTCTTTTTTCTCCTCTTTTCAACAGTTGTGCGATTAGGATCATGAACTGGGATTTTAAATGCAGTGTTACACATCTCATTTCTATTTTATCGTCCTCAGTATTTACAACCACTTGCCTGATTTGATCTCATCCAAATAATAATCCTCCCCATTCAGAAAATCCAAAGCAAATCATTCTCATTCAGATAATTTTTTTCTCATTTAATTAAAAGATTATTTTCCATTTTGAATTTACATGTGGGATGAAAATGAAAACAGTGGTGGGAATGAAAACACTGACAATACAAAACCAATTATGTGAAAAGTGAAAACAGAATCTGAGATCATACAGAGTAAGAAGAGGTGTTAGAGTTAGACTTCTCTGAGGTTTCAATCTCTGTTTTCCTATTTATCCACAAGGAGAACCGAGAACAGTTACTTCACATCTCCCATTCATGAGTTGCTTAATTTAAAATGTGTGAATGATACCTACATTATGGTGGTGTTGTTACCGTTCAGTAAATATTTATTTAGAGTCTATTATATGCCTAGTATAGTTCCAGCTAAAGGAGCATATAAAAACAAATAAATGCAGTTCTCAAAGACCTTATAATCTAGAACAGCAAGAAAGACAAATGTAAACAACTCCATGACAAACAGGTAACAGCAACTGTAATTCATGTACACAGTGGGCTCAGTATATCCATAAAGGAGGGTTAATAACTTCTACAATAGATTTATGGAAAAAATGATATATCTTCCCCTAGACAAAGATTAAATGCGTGACAATTAGAAACCTGCTGAATCCTAGTTGTAAATGGCACTCAGTGTTCTTACTGTACAACCTCAAAGTTTGGCAAGAGAATGGAGTTGGGACCGTGTTCAGACTGTAATGTCAGGAGTCAGGCCAGAGCAAGGGATCCAGTGAAACACATGCCAAAGAGCACTCGATGCCACAAATCATGTGAGGACTGTCCAACAAATAAGAGGGCTGCAGAGGGGAACCGGGGTGGCTTAGTCTGTTAAGCATCTGCCTTCAGTTTGGGTCATGATCTTGGGGTCCTGGGATGGAGCCCCGTGTCAGGCTCCTTGCTCAGTGGGGAGTCTACTTCTCCCTCTCCCTCTGTCCCCTTCTCTACCCCCCCAACCCCGTTCATGTTCTCTCTCTTTCTCTCTCAAATAAATAAATAAAATCTTAAAAAAAAAAAAAAAAGAGGTCTGCAGAAACTTAGACCACATTCCAAAACAATGGTAGTGAGGAGGGAGTGTGAAAGTGAAGGGTTGCAGACTATGACCAAGAAACAAAGTTCAGAGTATGGAACACCCCACCTTCTCCCACACATACCCCTTGAAATATTACCAAGTGGAAAGAAAGAAAGTAGTGAACTTGTGCAAGGTTAGAAAACATGCAGGTATGGAAAATAGTTCCCAACATAAGGCTCCCATGAATAGGTGTGCAACAGTTACATCTCTGAGGAAGAGATACTCGAGATGATTTGTTTTAATAAACGGAAACCTCAGACTGTCTTACAATGAAATGTCATTATTTTTTTGTGTGTTGAGCTCCTTCATTTAGGCCAGTCTTTTGGATCATCACAGTCCTGCTGGGAAGGGTACAGAGAGATTGCAGGGACTTGATTCATTTAACATTTTTATGTATTACTCCAACAAATCTGGATCATTTCACCTTGTAAAGAGATGTCAACAGACTCGTTTTTAAAAGAACCTAGCAAAAGGATTTTGATGTAGATGAGTAATTATCTCTCCAAAGCCTGAAAGCAAAGTAAGAGAAATCAATGGAGAAAACCTGCTGTTATTTAGATCCCCACCTTAGTTTTCAAAACCCAAATGTGTAATTGATGATTAGTGTAGAAAAGGACAAAAAGATCAAGTTGATAACTCACTGTGCACAGCCCAGACTTTGTAAATGACAGTTTAATTTTTTTTCATGCTTAAAAAACATTTGTTTTTGGCAGTTTGGACCAACTGTCACACAAAATTATGAAAATTATTTTTTACTCTAATTTTAAACAAGTAGATCAAAGTCTGTTTTAAGTAATGTCACTGATCTTATCTAGCAAATCTGAAAAACTGGTTCTAATAAAAATGAGGTGAATTAGTTACAGTTTAAGCAAAAGATAGTTACACGCAAGCATGTATATTTACATATATATGTGTGGGTGTGTCTGTGTGTGTTTATGTATTCCCTCTCCCTAAACCAGGGTGGGATTCCAGGGATTGTAAGCAGAATGCAGTCAGCTCAATCACCTCTCAGCAGGGGACTGATGGTTTGCTTAGGTAAAACTGTAACATTTTAGCAAGAATTTTGAAACAGTTTTCTCGTTAGACTTCCATATGTAGTCCCTTTTTGTTGTCATGGTACTAGTGGCATTTTTGTTCTTTTGCACAGATTTATAGGCAACATATTTAGTGGCTATTTCCCTTCAGATAATTTGCTTTTTGTTTGTTTGTTTTCATTTGCCTTCTTGGATGGCTCCCGTACGGCATTTGAAATGAAGTGTTTTAGGATCCATCCACTGTGGTGAGCATGTTTCTGGAAATTAGTAGGAGGTTTAATGAAGCCTTACACCTTTCCCTTCTCCCTCCAAAAAGATCAGCTACAAAGAGAGTACACGTTCTTTCCTTTGGTAACTCCATACATATCTTAGCTACATGGTTCTTCTGTTGGACTACTTCGGACAAAATTAGTTTTATAATTGAAATTTATGTTTTAGTCATTTTTTTTAATTTCTTGCTTTTCTCTGATGGGCAGAGTCAAATAAAAAGAATCAATCTGTGAATCCTTCACTGAGTTTCAGAACAGAGAAGAGCTTTCTATCTGGGAAATAGTGGCAAAAGCCACAATGATTCTGCTTTTATGAAGGAATTCTTCCCTTAGTTGCGGCTAGTATAATAGAAAGTAAGTGACTTTTTTTCTTTTTCTTTTTTTGTAATAGGAGTCTCTTCTCTTTAAAATCTTTTTTGAGGAATTTGGCCTCTATCATTAGTTTCTGGCTCTTCAGTTACTTTCAGGCACTCAAATAAAAGAGATTTCCAGCATCAACATAGACAAAAATGAGACATTCTGAAATTGGAGTTTTTAGACATGAAATGTGAAGGCTGAGAATCTTGCTAAAGGGAAAAGTGAATAAAAATAAAAATGAACAAAGAAGACATTCCATTACATTTATTTGTAGTCAAATCATTTGACTGTAATTTGTGTGCTTTATGAGAAATGAGCATTTGTGGTTAGAGCTATGAAAACAACACAAGATGTAGTTTCAGTTGCCATCCTCTTTGCATGCCAACTTCTTTACAAATCAATTTGGGCAGATATATATTGTCTTATTCCCTAAGAAATATAGAGCATTAGGCTTTATATTTTCTTTTCTTTTCTTTTTAAAGATTTTATTTATTTATTTGACAGAGAAAGACACAGCGAGAGAGGGAACACAAACGGGGAGTGGGAGAGGGAGAAGCAGACTCCCTGCCGAGCAGGGAGCCCGATGCGGGACTCGATCCCGGGACTCCAGGATCATGACCTGAGCCGAAGGCAGTCGCTTAACCAACTGAGCCACCCAGGCGCCCAAGGCTTTATATTTTCTGAGAGAACTATGCTCCTTGGCCCACCAACTATGATGACTCAATACTCTCTTCTTCATATGTGACCTAAAATATTTCCCTTATACTTTTTTTAGCACTTTATTTTTATCTGCAGGAGATAACATATAAATGGTGGCTATTTTAGGTATAACCATAATTTGGTGTTTCCTAAGGTGTAAATTTTAATAGGTTGGTAATTAAAAATGTGTAGCCAAGGAAAAAAATTCTAGGCTGTAAGCCCACGATGAGCCCAGCAATGTTCATTAGGGATTAGAGAGTGAGCAGAAGTTGCTGCCTGAGAAGGCCAAAGGAGCTATTCTATCTTCAGGAACCTCAAGGTTTCAGAGTACCTATGGTTTATCTGTGGGACTGACAGCGTTGGACATCTATAAAAGAATATTTTCATGTATCTTGGATTAGAAATCACTCTTGGCCCTGAATGAAATTATTTTCACCTTGGCACAATTGTTCCCAAAGAAAATTGTGAATGTGGAGAAATTGTCATGAAATTGTCTTTATTTCAAGGACTAAGAAGATCTTATAAAACCCCATGATTACCTAGGGATCTCTCTTACTTTGCCCCATTTGGTCCTCACCTTCTTTCAGAACCAGTCATTTTAATTTTCTTTCCCATGAGAACTATCCTCACTGATGTCTAGTTGCATCACATTCTTTTTTTTCCTGATTTATTTTTTTAATTTAATTTAATTTAATTATATTATCTTAGTCACTATTCATCACATCATTAGTTTTTGATGTAGTGTTCCATGATTCATTGTTTGTGCATAACACCCAGTGCTCCATGCAGTACGTGTCCTCCTTAATACCCATCACTAGGCTACCCATCCCCCTACCCCCTTCCCCTCTAAAACCCCCTCAGTTTGTTTCTCAGAGTCCATAGTCTCTCATGGTTCATCTCCATTCTTGTTAGGTATTTCATGTCAAGATTTCAATGCAGAGAGATAGGGCTGGTAAAAGAAAATGAGAAGAAATATTTGCTCAGTAAGCCTTTCCCTGCCTTTCATATTGTGTCAGATAAGTAACTGTCTAATGTGCTTCCAATCTAAGTCTAGAGAATGTGTCTAATTCTACACTTGCACCAGTAATAGATGCACACTATGAAAAACAAAACAAAACAGTTTATATCTCTACTGCTAATTGATCTCTTCTCCATAGTCCTCTTCTAGAACAAAAACATTGCTACTGCCAGCCTACCTTTTAACAGGTAGAGGGCTCCCTCCTGTGGGCAAGTAGCTGAAACGGTTTCCATGGCAACGGACAACTCCAAACCCTGACATGGAACACTGACTGAAACCCCAAAATGATAGTAGAAGGAAAAAAAAAAAAAGAAAATGGAAGAGAATCTGGGAAAGAGAAAAGTGAATCTGGAGAAGAATGTTGATAGAAACTTAAAAAAAATCAACAGAAAAACTGCTAGAAGGAAGGAGGAAACAGGACCTGACAAGCGTGTGACATTTAGATAATGGGAAGGGGAAGGGAAAGGTGTGATAACATGTTGACCCAAGTGTGTCCTAAAATACTTAATCATGACACAGTCAGTCATCCAAACACATGATGCTAAATATTTAGAAATATGAAAAAATTGTTAGCACAATGAATACATTAAATATTTAAATGTGAAGAGCAGGTTTTAGGGAATCAGTAGTTAATTTTTTGATATATGAATTAGTTCTTTACTAGATGTCTATCTTAGAATGGGATGTCTAGAAATCAGGGCCTGGAGCAGAAGTGGATGTGTTAATATGTTGTTGGAAATTGCACTGTTTGAGAAGCAAGGGTGAGGGAAAGAGGAGGGAAAAAGGTGGAAAAGGAGCCAAATTCAGTAGCAGGTGCATAACTGGCCACTTACTAGATGAAGCACAACCAATAACTCAATCTCACAGGACTTTGAACAGGTCATGTAAGACAGAGCACTACAGATCAGAGATTCAGGAGGAGGAAAGGAAAGAAATTTATTCACCATTTACCCACATCTCATCACTGATTTACCTTGAGGACAATTATTACATGACCAAATGTCATGTTTATGGCCATAAGACTGCGTTGGCTTATCTCAGTGACAGTGGGGAAGTCCTGGAGTGAGAAACAAGGTCAAGGGCTAAAGCGATCTGGTCTTTGCCATGTGTAGGCCGTAGCCTCAGTCATTGGCTGGATTAAAATAAACCAATTTGGTAGCCAAGCTGAAAGGAAAGAAACAATTGGCTAAGGGCCAATTGGCTAAGGGCACTGAATACAGGCACTGAATATGGATGATGTGATATCAAGTGAGATATTAGAGATATCCTATATAATATTCAATTGTACTTAACAAATAGGCAGTAAGATATATGAACCTGGGGAGCTAGCACTAGATAGATAAATCCAAGAAGTAGCCTCAAAATGAAGAATCTGTCAGATTTGACTGCGTAAGCACTAATCATTTCTCTGTGGTTAATGCAAGGTCAGAAAACAAAAGGGAGTGAAAAAATATTTGCAACAGATACAAGGTTTTAATTACCTTTATCCATCTCTAAATAGGTCATATGAATGAATTGAAAATGGAAAAAAAATCCCCCTACGGCAAAAAATATGGAAAAGAAATATAAATTGAAAATTAACACGAGAAAGATCTTCTTCATACTTTCCTGGTGCATGTGTGGTGTCATCAGTCTTAATATTTGAACCAAACATCATGAATTAACTTAAAAGTTAGAATTTAGCTGAATAAAGCTATGTACTTTCATACTTTTTCTATAAAACATTACGTAAATGAATATGATAAATTACTAGGCATATGGGGAAAATGATAAAAATTCATAACTTTCTGTACTACGTTTAAATAATTGCATGAATGGCTTAATAGTGTGTGTGTGTGTGTGTGTGTGTGTTGGTTTTGGTCACTGAATTCTCATAAAGGCTTTTAGTTGTGATCCTCAGAGATTTGAGTTTGACTTTGCTAAATAATGGAATTTTACATTGCCATTTCATTTTTCTCTTTGTTTCAAACTAAAATGTATGTAATTTGATCAAAACCACATTTTAAAATTGTATCTATAGTGAAATGCAGCTCAGTTCAGTATTTATTGAGTAAATGATGTGTTTTTGCTTTAAAATATTTTAGAAAACATGGCTACCAATCTACTTTAACTTTGGCCTTTCTACTAGCCAGAAGAGTAGCTAACAAATTACTCCACCTCTCTGTACTTCAGTTTACTCCATCTATAAACAGAAATAATGATACTACCTATCTCAAGACCTGGCACAAAGTAAATACTATGAAAGTTGATATCTTTGCATTTCTAGAATATTTAAGGATACTGTATATACTATAAGCCTAACACATAAAAGATGCTCAATAAAGAATAACTTATTCTGGGATGCCTGGGTGGTTCAGTTGGTTAAGCATCTGCCTTCGGCTCAGGTTGTAATCCCAGTGTCCTGAGATCGAGTCCCACATCGGGCTCCCTCAGCGGGGAGCCTGCTTGTCCCTCTGCATGCCTCTCCCCCTGCTTCTGCTCTCTCTCTCTGACAAATAAATAAATGAAATACTAAAAAACAAAAAAGAATAACTTATTCTGCTTTTTTGATTTGGGAATGGACTCTCTACCACCTCATCACAACTTTTTTATTGGAATACAGTATAGGGCTACCTTGAGTTTCTGTCTTTGGAGTATCTTTAACAACTCGATTTTATAAAACCCTACCTCTATCTCAGACATTGAGTTGATATGACAGATACCACCTAGTATCTCAGTTAAAAACTACTGTAATATTTAACAGGAGTTTTATGGTAAGATAAATTAACTCCTTTATTTCTCCCCTCAAGATGTACCCTTCTCATAATTGAAAATTGAGTAGTGTCCCTTATAATATATTTCCTAAATTTTGGTCATAAGTTTCAAGTAGACCAATTATTGCCCACTCATTTTATTTATGTAGTGGGGATACAGGACACAATTGAACCATTGAGGCTGTAGAGCCATATACTCCTTATAAATACAGAGTTATTCTAGCATGTTGGGTTGACAGAACAAAGTCACCATATGGGTGATTCAAATGTGGTCATTTGTATGTTTTATTGCTTTGGATGTCTTCAGGAGAAGGAAATACTCCTAGAGTAAGAGTCAAAGTATCAGAAATATGAAGGGATTATTTTGAATGTATCATGGTATAGGATTCAGATATTCTGGCCTTTCTACTTTCTCTAGGAATTTGTGGAGCCCTATGAAATAGAAACACTATTTCAAAAGTGGAAGGAGGATGTGCTTCCCTATTGTGACTTGCCAGTATGACAGCATAGACACTGAGAATTAAATGAGGATGTAGGAAATATTGGGTATAAGAATATATGTAGTCTTTGCATGCAAGAAGTAGTGGGGTATATTCACATCATCAGTATAGGGCACTGAAGATTATTTAGTGCCTTGAATAATGTAGTATATTTTGGATTCATAAGAAATGTCAGGGCACCAACTTAGGTAATTCATCCATTATTGGGAACAGAATAAATAACACACAAGAGCAAGCTCGCCAAGAATTGAGAGGGTTAACATATATAGAGCTAGACGAGAGAGAGGTGAGAGGTGTCCCCCCTCAGTAGTAAGGAGATTCCCCTCCTGTGATTTTCTGAGGCAGTGTTCTTGTAACTCCACAGGTAGGACCAGCATAGGAAAGGACAATTGTTTCCTCTACTTTTCCAGGTTCATTTGGCTGGTCTATTAATTAAACTGTCGTATGACAGATTAACAGAAGAAAAATTTAACTTCATACAAACAGGAGCCCCACAAAGACATGAGAGGCTCATTGACCGTCAGGCAATTGAGCTTTATATATTGTCCTGCACTAAGGAGAAGGGGGTATTGGGGCTTCAAGGAGAAGAAAGACAAATCATAGGAAGATTGGAAAAACAAAAGTTTGGCAAACAAATGTCTGCCATACACCTAAGTCTTCTGTGAAAAAGTTCATTTTGGTAGTAGCTTTTTTCCTGGTACAGGCCCCCTATCTAAATCCTTTTAGGCAGTTAAGGGGGAGGTAACAAGCTTCTTGAATCTTTTGGACCTTAACTGACTTCAACTCAGAGTGATCTGTATGCCAAAGTGGCACATTTTGGGGACAGCCTGCCTTGATCCTCATCACCAGTAAAGTATTTTTTTCTCACTGAATTTGAAGTTTGGAGTGCCCCATAAAATCTGAATTACTTTTAGAAAAATCACGAATGCTTTCATTTTCAGGCAGTTTACACTTCTACTTTTCTTAAATATCACCATAACATTCTTTCTGAATTATTACATGTGAAATTAGGTAAACCCCAGGGATGGAAAAAAATGAGAGGTCCTTCTCTTATGGGTATATAAATCAAGACTCACTCTTTTGGTGACAAAATTAAGTTACCAGATAGACTTTTAAACTCTGCTAAGAAGGACTCATTCTGACCTCAGGGGGGGAAAAAAGAGAAAAAAGAAAGAAAGAAAGAAAAAAAAAGGTTGGATTTGAAACCCGGATGGTTTAGGGCATAAACTATACAACTGAATGTGGTCATTCTTTCTTCTTCTAAGCCTTACTTTGTGAGTGAGAACAATTAGCCAAACAAATGGTTACCAAAGTTTGAGTTCCTGACGGAATGTGGTGAGTCAAACTGTATCATGGAAGTATTGACCAGATACTCAGAGAGTACAATACGATGTCCAATATCTTGGGCTCATTTATCAAAGACATTTACTCAAAGGCTACGGAGCCACTTTATCTAAGAAAAGCCCTTTAAAATGTGCTGCTGCTTTCTATTTCATGGTGAAAGATAAATTGTTGTTGAAATCAGATGAATTTCAAAATACAGTTCCTTGCGGAAATACCCATTGTTTAGTATCAGAATGACAAGGTTTTATGAATGGTCTCATTTAGAATATTATTTAATACATGCCGCCTATTTCAACATTAGTGCCAAAGAAGTGTATCTTCTTGGGTTTCAGAGCAGATGCATAAAATGACTTCAGTGGAGTGATGAATAGCATTTCTTCACATAACGCATTAAAAGGAGCTCTCCATCTTACAGATGTAATAAAGGGAAGGATAGATTTGTGAGATAAGAGTAGGACTCTGTGGCCATAGGAATGAGGGTCCTCCAGAGAAATAGAAGGATGTGAAATAAATATATAAATAAAGATTCAGGAAGTATTAAAGAATTAGCTCACATGATTGTGGCGGCTGACAAGTCTAAAATCTTCAGGGTAGGCTGGCAGGCTGGGGACCCAGGGAAGAGTTGAAGTTGCAGCTGGAGTCCAAAGGCAGTCTGCTGGCCGAATTCCCTCTTCCTCAAAGAGGCCAGTCTTTTTCTGAAGGCTTTCCACTGAATGCATGAGGCCCACCCACAATATGGATGGTGAGCTGCTTTATTCAAAGTGTACTGATTTAAATGTCGTTCTCATCTAAAAAATACCTTCACAGCAACATCCAGACATGTTTGCGCAAATATCCGAGTGCTGTGGCATCGCCAAGTTAGCGTGTAAAATTAACTATCTCCATGATCTTTACATGTTAGGTAAAGACGTCTACTCTATTAATTATGACCACCTGATGGAAAGCAAGAAACACACTGACAATAATTGTTTCAAGGTATTTCTTTCCAGAAAATTCAAAACTATTTCTTTTATGAAGATAATTCTTTCAAGTCAAGAATTATGATTCAAACATATTTTTGGTCTTTGTCACCAGTACATTAAAAGTGAATATTTAACCAATCATAGTTTTATCAAATTTAATGAAATGTTGCTTACACAGAAAAGTCAAAATATTAGAACTATACCATTGAAGAGACATTGTATAGACATTGTAGACTTTGGTAGTTTATTTCAGTGTTGTAAAATATTTTAACATGCACATTCTCCTAGTAATTATGTTATTTCCCAGTGACAGAGATACACAGCAGAGTTCCTCAAAGAATATTCCATTAACCCCTACTTTGGAAAGGTGTTAATAGGAGTTATGAAAAAAGTCCTATTGTCAAATAAGTTTGGGAACCATTGATTAAATGCTATATCCTCTTTTTCTGCTTCACTCTTCTGGACAATGTTAATGTGCATTGTGATTTTTTTTTTTTATAAAAACGGGCTATGGTATTCCACACTGATTTGACTACTAAGTATTACTTTGCTTTGAAATATCTTGGTGAATGAGTGTAGCAAGAATCTATTTTGAAAAATTCTTCCTACTTTAAAACGTTTATACACTTTAAATATGTATAGTTTTATGAATTATTCCTCAATAAATCCAGGGGTGAAAAAGGTAAAAAAAAAAAAAAAAATACTTTCTTTTCCAAATCTGTTTTGTATATTTTCAGGCATCTGCATATCCAAATACATTTTTTTTAAGGTTTTTTTTTTAATTTTTTTTATTCTTATGTTAATCTCCATACATTACATCATTAGTTTTAGATGAAGTGTTCCATGATTCATTGTTTGTGCATAACACCCAGTGCTCCATGCAGAATGTGCCCTCCTCAATACCCACCACCAGGCTAACCCATCCTCCCACCCCCCTCCCCTCCAGAACCCTGTTTGTCTTTCAGAGTCCATCGTCTCTCATGGTTCGTCTACCCCTCCGATTTCCCCCGCTTCATTCTTCCCCTCCCGCTACCTTCTTCTTCTTTTTTTTTTTCTTAACATATGTTGCATTATTTGTTTCAGAGGTACAGATCTGAGATTCAACAGTCTTGCACAATTCACAGCGCTTACCAGAGCACATACCCTCCCCAGTGTCTATCACCCAGTCACCCCATCCTTCCCACCCCACCCCCCACTCCAGCAACCCTCAGTTTGTTTCCTGCAATTAAGAATTCCTCATATCAGTGAGATCATATGACACATGTCTTTCTCTGACCGACATTTCGCTCAGCGTAACACCCTCCAGTTCCACCCACGTCATTGCAAATGGCAAGATCTCATTCCTTTTGATGGCTGCATAATATTCCATTGTATATATATACCACCTCTTCTTTATCCAGTCATCTGTCGATGGACATCTTGGCTCTTTCCACAGTTTGGCTATTGTGGACATTGCTGCTATAAACATTGGGGTGCACGTACCCCTTCGGATCCCTACTTTTCTATCTTTGGGGTAAATACCCAGTAGTGCAATTGCTGGATCATATGGTAGCTCTATTTTCAACTTTTTGAGGAACCTCCATACCGTTTTCCAGAGTGGCTGCACCAGCTTGCATTCCCACCAACAGTGTAGGAGGGTTCCCCTTTCTCCGCATCCCCGCCAACATCTGTCGTTTCCTGACTTGTTAATTTTAGCCATTCTGACTGGTGTGAGGTGGTATCTCATTGAGGTTTTGATTTGGATTTCCCTGATGCTGAGCGATATTGAGCACTTTTTCATGTGTCTGTTGGCCATTTGGATGTCTTCTTTG
>NC_058415.1:53388667-53415049 GCF_002201575.2 Neomonachus schauinslandi | reverse complement strand
CGGCTCCTCCCAGGGGAGGAAGGTGAGTCTCCCCGGATCTGCCGCTTGTTGGGTCCCTGCTGGAGGAGCAGGGGCCCGACTGTGCCGCGGATCACGGTTTATGGCAACCCCGAGCTGAGAGCCCGCGCCTGGGCTCCGCCTCTGCAGCCGGCTTCCCTGCTCCGTTACCTGGGAGCTCTGCCACACTCAGGCACCCCCGGTCTTTCTGTGACCCGTGGGTCCTGAGACCACACTGTCCCGGAGGGTTCCACCCCCCGCTTAGCCACCAGAGTGACGTCCCTCAGCGGAGCAGACTTTTAAAAGTTCCGATTTTGTGCTCCGCGGCTCTATCACTTGCCAGAAGCGGCCAACGGAGGCCCCTCCCCCGCCGTCTATCCTCCCGAATATCGCCTCGGGTTCACTTCTCCGCACGTCCTACCCTCCAGAAAGTGGTCGCTTTTCTGATGAGAGAGTTGTTGCTCTTCTTTTCTTCGACCTCCTGTTGAGTTTGTAGGTGTTCAGAATGGTTTGATCCCTATCCAGCTGAATTCCTGAGAGGAGACGAAATCCAGGTCTCCTACTCCTCCGCTATCTTGCTCCGCCCCTTCCAAATACCTTTTAGGGTCATTTTTTTCTTCAAGAAAGGCAGCTTCTGTTTTGATTGAGATTGCATGCAATTAAATTTATAAATTTGGGGAAATTGGCAACTTAACAATATTGAGGTTTTTGTTTCATGAATATGTCTCTCCAGCTATTTAAGTATTTTTAAAATTCAGCCATGTGGGGCATCTGGGTGGCTCAGTCCTTAAGCGTCTGCCTTCAGCTCAGGTCATGATCCCAGGGCCCTGGGATCAAGTCTCGCATCCGGCGGGCTTCTTGCTCCGCGGGAAGCTTGCTTCTCCCTCTGCCTCTGCCTCTCCCCCTGCTTGTGTGCTCTCTCTCACACTCTCTGTGTGTCAAATAAAAAAAAAAAAGAAAAATCTAAAAAAAAAAAAAATCAGCCATGTATAGTAGTCTTCAATGGACCGAATTTGCATATTTTATTCTGTTAAATTTATTTATTCATATAAAATTTACTTTGCTGCCTGTAACTGATGTTTTAAAAATTTCATTCTCCTTTTGTTTGTTACTAATATACAGAAATTCACTTGACCTTAGATATTGACTTTGTATCTTGTGTTATTAGAATTAAAGTACTTTTTATAGATTCCTTAGAACTTTACAGTGGACAATTGGGTTGTCTGTGATTATAAACAATTTTACTTTTCTATTTTCTTTTTTTTTCCTTCTTACTTCCCAGTGTTCTACCTGTACACACACACAGGTATACCTGTGTCCATTTATATAAATTACGTAGATGATGGATTTCTCTCCTGGGCATAGGTGGATTCTTCCTATGATTGAAGGACACGGAAGGTTCAGATGGGTCTTCCTTGCTTACCTGCTGAAACGTTATTTTCTGAGTGAGTGCTTCATAAAGGCCCATAGGAAGCTCTTGGCGATCGGTGGGTACATACTTCTTTGGGGCCTCAGACTCCTGTAGAATCAAACATTCATGCTAGTCTACTCTCAGCTATAAAAAATTATAGAAAACACTCAGCTGGTTTCTCCTGATTCTTAACTTTGGCAGCTTCATCCTTGCACGGTGCTCTGCCAAGGAAAAAAGGGACAGTGGGTTTCTTCTCCACCAGAAGGGGATCGTTTGCTGGATTTTAATTTATTTAGTTTGCTGAGATTCTTAGAGCTTTCATAGATTTAAATAAAACTACAGTGTTGTAGGTTATCCGCCCTGTTCTTCTTGGTAGGGTGGAAGAAACATTCCTTTACAACTTACCACATTCAAAGCGGAAGCAGAATTATTCGTTTGTTTTTTTTTTTAAGGTTTTTTTTTATTTATTTGACAGAGAGAGACACAGCGATAGAGGGAACACAAGCAGGGGGAGTAGGAGAGGGAGAAGCAGGCTTCCCGCTGAGCAGGGAGCCCGATGTGGGGCTCGATCCCAGGACCCTGAGATCATGACCTGAGCCGAAGGCAGACGCTTAATGACTGAGCCACCCAGGCGCCCCGAATTATTCGTATTGGTATGTGTTCATTTTGTCTTTCTAGGCATGTTAACTTTACACAATAATTTCTTTCATTCTCCTCAATTTCTACCAGTGATTTTCTTCATATACTTGATGTAATTATATCATAAAAATGTACTTATATTATTATAAAATAAAGTAAATATTTCAATGAGAAATTAGACAAAACATTTGATATCATATTGTATTTGTTATTCTTCATTTAATTGTGAGGTGCTACAAAATATATCTCATTGTTACTGATAAAGGAAGAGCATATATCAGCAGAACATAGGAGTAGTGTCACCATATTTCAGAAATTAATGTATCACAAACTTGTCAATGTAATTCTTTTTTTTTTAAAGATTTTATTTATTTATTTGAGAGAGAGAGTCAGAGAGAGAGAGAGAGAGCACAAGAGGGAGGAGCGGGAGAGGGAGAAGCAGACTCCCTGCTGAGCAGGGAGCCTGATGCGGGACTCGATCCAGGGACTCCAGGATCATGACCTGAGCTGAAGGCAGTCGCTTAACCAACTGAGCCACCCAGGCGCCCTGTCAATGTAATTCTTTAAGAAAATGTGAAGTTTAATAAATATACTGGCTGTGGAAAAGAACAACAAAAACCTGGAACCATGAATGTGGGAGCCTAGCATAGAAGGAAAAGAAAACACTGTGAAATCCACTAACTATGACAAGATTACAATTTTGTATTTGTTAAAAATCTCACGTGTTTGTGCGTGTCCTAAAATTATACTAAGTACATTGAGAAGGAGAGTTACAGGGCTAACACTAAGGTTCAAGGACAATAGGAAACATGTTGCTAAAGTTCAGGAAATCTAGTCTCACATGAGCCAAATGGGGTTATCCATGTATAACAAGAAAGCTCAAAAAAGACAGCATATACTTGACAAACCCAGGATACAAAACAGGATTCTGTGACTTCAAATTTTGTTTGGTTTCCACTGCCCTGTACTATTTGACAGAAACTGTGGAGTGGCATCCTCTGGAGAGATCTATACTTGCCTAGGACAGAGACCAAGTCCACTTGCAAGTTCTGAGGTATGAGGATCACTACTTGCAATGCTGGTTCTTTACAACATCTTGGCAGGTGGCTCCTCTCTCCACAGAGATTCAACTATCTGGCTCAAAATCAAATCTCCCCTGACTGGGGCCCTTAAGCTCTCACCTCTAAGTATACCCGGCAGGAGAAAAAGGAAGGGAATTCAATCGAATTGAAATTTCTGCCAGGTGGCAGCTCAAAAAGCTCAAAAAGAATAGTTGTGTGTGTGTGTGTGTGTGTGTGTGTGAGAGAGAGAGAGAGAGAGAGAGAGACAGAGGGAGAGAGATGGGAGGTGATATTCTTTGCAGAGTCAGGAATAAAAAATTAAAAAAACACAACACCCGAAAAACCTGTTTCTTCATTGGCAGAACAAAGGATCTCAAAAAAATCTCTAGATGAACTCCCAAGAGCAACTGTCTGGGCTAAAAGAGAGATTGAGACAGAGAGAGGAAGGGAAACTTTGAAAGGGGTTGTCATCCATTCAGGTTAAGAATACTTTAGAACAGACTCCTCTCAGATGGTGGGGAAGTGCGTCTGTAGCATTATTGATCACAAAGCAGGAAAGCTCTGATCTGGAAAAGTTAAACACTGCTTATTGCATGTAAAGCGGCTGCCTACCCACATAAGGTATTCTTTATACTCTTTTTCTTCCAAGATAGTGTATTTTATTGCACCACAAACCATTGCTGTGTCACTGTAGATTTACTACTGACGAGAGACACAGGCGATTGATTGGAAGCCTTCGTGTCTGAAGTCATGAGTTTCCCCTGAAACACTGTGGGCCTTCCAGTAGAGGTAATGGTAGAAGGGATTTCTTAATTTTCTCCGTCATTTTCATTTTGTTTTGTGTTCATTGTTCTAACCCACTTGGAAAAGAAGATGGAAGAGATGGCAGAGGGGGCCTAGAATTCTTCCGTCCTGACTTTAGATTCTGCTGCTCAGGACAATCGAGTATGACACATATACATTTGTGCTGATATGTCCTAGAGATTTAAGCTACTCTTTTGCCATTGTATTTTTAATGCAAGGCCTTGTCAATTTCAGTACTAAAAGGCTTTGGTAGAAAAGATAGTTTTAATTAAAGTAACAAAAGAATTACTAAGGCAGCATAAAACATACTGTTTTTTTTTTTTAAGATTTTATTTATTTGACAGAGAGAGACACAGCGATAGAGGGAACACAAGCAGGGGGAGTGGGAGAGGGAGAGGCAGGCTTCCCGCCGAGCAGGGAGCCCGATGTGGGGCTCGATCCCAGGGCCCTGGGATCACGACCTGAGCCGAAGGCAGACGCTTAACGACTGAGCCACCCAGGCGCCCCTAAAACATACTATTTTTTTAATTTTAGTGTAAACAGGAGGCATTGTAATGAATAAATTTACATTTTGAATTCATATAAAAGATTTAGCTGGCAATACCTGCCCACAGAAACACCTTGTATGTGGAGGCAAATCTTCCAGCAAAACAACTCTTTTGCTGGGTAAAGAAAACCATACAAAGCGGGAAAACATTCAGAGTCTATGGTATAGAAATGCAGTGAGTGTTTAAAACAGCACCAGTTCCAAAGGTCGATGCCTGGGCTTTGTTCATAAGCATGTAGCAAAATCAGGCTGAACAGATGGAACCCCATCTGCAGAGTGTTTATACCTGTGTAGTGATGTTCTATAATGTGCTGATATATAAAAGCTATAAATAGAAAGCTCTGTAAATTAGTTCTTTTACACATTTGAACTAGTTGAAAATCTTGAAAATCTCAACTAATTGGGAAAAGAAAGAAAGTGTCCGTTCATCTTAGGCTCTATGGTCATTTCTGATATCAATATCAATATGTTTACCATGGTTCTGATCATGGACTACTCTGTGAAGTTAAGAATTACAACAAGGAAAGGGAAGGGGTAAAGAAGGTCAGATACTTAAAAGTAGTTAAGGTCAAAAAGTTCAAAGTGTTTACTATGTGGAAAAAAATCAACTGCAAAGATTGAGTTTATTTAGATGGTAAAATAATGTTGACTATTGGGTTTTATTTTTAAGATTTTATTTTTTTGAGAGAGGGAGTGCATGAGGGAGAACAAGCACAAGCCGGGGAGAGGGGCAGAGAGAGAGGGAGAAGCAGGCTCCCCACTGAGCAGGGAGCAGACCCTGGGAGGGGGGAGGCTTGATCCCAGGACCATGGGATCATGAGCTGAGCAGAAGACAGACATTTAACCAACTGAGCCACCCAGGTACCCCAACTATTGGTTTTTTAAAAAAATAATTTTTGGGGCGCCTGGGTGGCTCAGTTGTTAAGCGTCTGCCTTTGGCTCAGGTCATGATCTCAGGGCCCTGGGATCGAGCCCTACGTTGGGCTCCCTGCACCACAGGAAGCCTGCTTCTCCCACTCCCCCTGCTTGTGTTCCCTCTCTTGCTGTGTCTCTGTCAAATAAATAAATAAAATCTTTTAAAAAAATTAAAAAAATAATTTTTTCTACCAATTTTTAGTAAGGGGACTGAAAAACCAATTTTCTGCCAATACATGAAGAATTCATCTTTAGAAGTATTACACAATTCAATAATCAAAAATGAATTTTCTGTAATAGATAGCTCTAATTTCACACAGAGCTAATCAGTAGTGATTTTATTTTTTTCCATGGGAAGCAAGAAGAAAATGACTTAAGACATTATAAAAAAGCTTACAATGCAAAAAATTGTTTTTTATATTCTATAATCATCAATATTACTTTTGTGTATCTGCACAAGATCGTGTGACCTTAAACAAATTACTTAAGCTGTCTTTGTCTCAGATTCCTTATCTGCAAAAAAGGAGTTTTTTAAGTATACTTATCTCATAGGGTTATTATGAGAATTAAATGAGTCCACATATGTAAATAACTTACAATGGTTCCTCGCATAGAATAAGTGTTCAGAGAATATCAGATATTACAATATAGATAGTACTCTTTGAGGCCCAGACATCAAACCATTCCCTGAATGGTTCCCCAGAATGGGGCTAGATAGACATTTGTTACCACCACCTCTAAAAATTAAATATTTTTCTCTAAATATTATGTTCTTACTATACAACAGGGTACCACAGGCACCTGAAGTTAAGAATTTGCAGTTATGATAATAATCTTAGAAGCTACCTGGCTAGATCCCTGCTATGGTCTTGGCTTCCCTTATTATTTTGGTTAATGGAATGAAAACCATTCCATAGTATTACTGGGGTTTTCAGTCTTTAAAAAAAACTATTATCTCCTCAAAATAAGTCTTTCTTTCCCCAAATTTTGATATTCTTCTAGTCTCTCCTCAATTTACTAAGTTACCATGATCTATTTCTGTAGTTGCTCCTGATGCCTTTCCCTTCCTGTTACACAGTAGATTTCTCTTGTGGTTAATACTTCCAATGTGAAAGATACAATTATTTCTATTTAAGGATGAGAAAAAAAGAGGCGCAAAGAGGTCAAGTTACTTATAAATTTGAATATGGGTCTATCTGACTTGGAATGTGTGTTTTTCATTACTACTAAGGTGTCAAAAGCTCTATTATTTCAACACCATACAAAACAGAAAGGTGGAGGAATGGGTTTATCTATATTGTCAGCCACCTGAATATACTGGGATAGGCATGTTAGGTCTCCAATACCTCCTTCCATACAGCTTTTTCTTTTTTTTTTTTTAAGATTTTATTTGACAGAGAGAGAGAGACAGCGAGAGAGGGAACACAAGCAGGGGGAGTGGGAGAGTGAGAAGCAGGCTTCCCGCAGAGTAGGGAGCCCGATGTGGGGCTCGATCCCAGGACCCTGGGATCATGACCCGAGCTGAAGGCAGATGCTTAACGACTGAGCCACCCAGGTGCCCCTCCATACAGCTTTTTCTAGAGTCCCACCCTTTTTCAGGCAATGGTATTGAAACCAAGGTTAGTAAATATAACATCATATCGTCTTTACTTGTATATAATGGGAGAAGTAGTTGACTGAAATTGTTCAGAGAATCATGACTTGAAAACCAATCAGGGATGCATATGTTCAAATGGTAGCTCATGTCTTAAAAAATGTAGATCTATGTTAGATAGGCCAGCCATAATTTTCAGTTGGTCCATGACAGATATCCTTGCATCAAAAAGAAAAATAGAGGTACAAATATCCCAGTTTCTGTATTCTACAAGAAATTACAAGGATCTTAAACATTAAGAAAGAATGGGGAGGGGGGAGTTACATATCATAAGAATTGAACTATTTCATATTGGGAATAATTTTGCAAACACTTCTGAAAGAAGGGAATTTCTTTAGAAACTACTTATTCCCAAACTGTACTGAACATTGAATTTTTTTATAGAATTTTTTAAAAAAACATAGATACATTGGCCAAACCCCAAATCTACTGAATCAGAATTCCCATCTAATAATTACTGGGTACAACCAGGCTTTTGAAATACTGTTCTAGGCTGTGATTTGCTGCTCTTTTTTAGAAACACATAAAAGTCATTTTAGGGCGCCTGGGTGGCTCAGTCAGTTAAGCGACTGCCTTCGGCTCAGGTCATGATCCTGGAGTCCCGGGATCGAGTCCCGCATCGGGCTCCCTGCTCGGCGGGGAGTCTGCTTCTCCCTCTGACCCTCCACCCTCTCATGTGCTTGCTCTCTCTCATTCTCTCTCTCAAATAAATAAAAAAAAAAAAAAAAAAAGTCATTTTAATGCATCATCTTACAACAATTTGAAGAATAGTATAAAATAAATGAGAACCAATAATAAATGCTTTTGTGATGATATTCATATATTGTCATATTATGAAAAAGGTGTTTTTAAAAAATAAATGTTGGGGAGGTTAGAAGGGATAAAATCAAATGAAGCTCAAACTTATCATTGACTAGAATGTTTTAAGAGTTTCATTTAAAAATGTTAATAAATATTGCAAAATGAGTAATATATATCTGAATCAAAAATAACATTTGAATTATTTAAAAAAATATTTCATTTTTATTTGGCAAAACACTGATTTCCTCTGATTTCAAATGCCGTTGATTTTTACATTACATACTTATTTGACGGTTTCAAGTTTGATTTCTGTAACGTTAGTTCGTTTTCCAGACCCTGGCTTAAGTGACGGTATCATCCAGTCTTATGACAACAGAGAATTGACATTTCTAAAATCTCATTTATTTGGACTCTAAAGTTTTATTTACATTTTGTAAGAGGCTGAGCTGAAGCCTCATTCAAACTTGCTAATGAATTACTGATGTTCTTATCAAATAAATCATGAAAATAATATCATGAAGCAAAATCTCCCTTAGGTATTAACTAGATTTGACCTTTTTAGAAGCGAGCATTTATGTGATAAACATGATGCATTTATTATTAATATTGATCAGAGAAAGCCAAAGGAAGTCAGTAAAACTTTGTCACAAGTTTTCCTTGCTGTGGAGGTCTGAATTTTTTTTGTATAGTTAAATATAACCTGTGTATAGAAATGTGCATAAAACAAATATTTAGCAAAATCATTTCACAAGACCAACACTCATATAACCATCACCTAGGGACAATAAATGGAACCTTTGTCAGCATCTTAAGTCTTCCAGTTGTTCCACCCCAGTAACATTCTCCTCTTTAAAGATAATCACCCTTCTAAAATTTATAAGAACACCTTCACTGTTTTTTTCTATATATTTTAACAACTATACATGTTTTCATAAATAATATGGTTTAGATTTGCCTGTATTTGTATTATACATAAAGAGAATTACAACACTATGTATATGCTTTTGTGATAAGTTTCTCTCATTTGAAGTTATTTTTTTTTATTTATTTATTTGACAGAGAGAGAGAGAGAGAGCATAAGTAGGCAGAGAGGCAGGCAGAGGGAGAGGGAGAAGCAGACTCTCCACTGAGCAGGGAGCCCAACGTGGGGCTCGATCCCAGGACCCTGGGATCATGACCTGAGCCAAAGGCAGCCGCTTAACCGACTGAGCCACCCAGGTGCCCCTGAAGTTATATTTTTAAGACTCAGCCGTATTTTTGCATATACTTGTTCATTATTTTTCATTGCTTGATATTCCTTTTATGAATATAAAGTATTCTTCTCATATTGTTTATAAGGAGTTGGGTTTGTGTCTTGTGCAGATTATGACTTCATGAATAATACTGTTAACACATTTGTGCATGTCTTCTGATGCACACATTGACACATTTCTCTAGGGGATACACTTAGGAATATAATAGCAGGATCATGGTATACGGCTACTGTATTGCAATACAATTTTGATTCTAACTGGATGAAGTTAGTGCAAACCCTAGATGTTAATTTTAAGGACATGGTTCCCGATAAAAATGCCACCATTTCAGATGTCAGCCATAAGTTCGGAGTCCCCAAGTCTTCTAACATTTCCAACCCCCTGCCTGTAAGTCCAGAGGGGTTCCCATAACCCCACCCAGGTTTGAACATTCACTAAAACAACTCACAGAACTCAGAAGAACTACAGTTTTATAGCAATGAGTATAAATGACGATCGGTCCAATGAATAGAAATAGAGGACAAGCTCAGGGAGGTGTGCAGATGTAGAACTTTTGTACTCTCTCCCCATGGATCAGAACTCACCACCCTATCAGCACACCGATGTGTTCACCAATCAAGAAGTTCTGTTGAACCTCAGCATTTACACTTTTTTTGGGGGATTTCATTACATAGGCATGACTGATTACATCTTTGGCCATGTGATTGAACCCCATCTCCAGTCCTCTTCCTCTTCTTGGAGGGAAGATCTGATCCTATTGCTGGTCTGTCGAGTGACCAGCCCCATCCTAAATTATCTGGTTAGCACAAACTCAGGTGTGATCCAAGGGGCCTTTGAATAATGAAAACACTGTTAACCTTTGGGAAATTCCCAGGATTTTAGAAACTCTGTGCCAGGAATTTGGAACCCCAAAAAACAGAACAAAACAAAAAAGCCAAAACCAAACCAAACCAAACAAAACATTACCCAACACTTACCTTCAAATTTTGTAAATGATATCAAGCTTATTGAAAGTGGTTAACCAAATAACCCTCCCACAAGCTTTTTATGAGTCTCTATCCCTTCACATATCATTGTTTTGTTCTTTTCTCTTCTCTATTCTAAATTTCCACTTTGGTTCATTCAGAGAGGTATCAATTGTGGTGTTAATTGCTATTTTTCTATTTACTAATGAAGTTGTACACCTTTTCATACATTTAATGACTTTGTTGATATCCTCTTTCATCTTTAGTGAAAACACAGCTCAAATATTTTGCCCATATTTTTTGTAGGATTCTTGTATTTTTTATTGACTTGTAGGCCTTATATATTTGCATATACTATATGATTTATATATTCTGGAGATTAACTCTATGTAAATTTTATGTGTTTCAAATATTTTTACCAATTCTTTTTTTTCTTTTCTTTTTGTTTTTTAGATTTTTACTTATTTATTTATTTGAGAGAGAGAATGAGAGAGAGAGAGAGAGAGAACATGAGAGGGGGGGGGAGGGTCAGAGGGAGAAGCAGACTCCCTGCCGAGCAGGGAACCTGATGCGGGACTCGATCCAGGGACTCCAGGATCATGACCTGAGCCGAAGGCAGTCGCTTAACCAACTGAGCCACCCAGGCGCCCTATTTTTACCAATTCTGAAGGTTGAATTTATCACTATCTTTGGTTGAACATAAGTTCCAGTTTCAATATAGTCAAGTTTATTAATTTTTACCCTTTGTGCATTTTGTGATCTGTTTAAAGGTCTATATTCTTACCCTCACTCATGAAGATATCTGCTTATATTTTTTTCTAGAATTTTTTTTTTTTTGTTTTCCCTTTTTCACTAGGGCAGTCATTCATATAGAAATAATTGTATATGGTTAGAGATATGGTCATGATATTTTTAATATGAATAAAAAAACAAGTTACCAATTCACTCATTCATTGAAAAGATCTTGTTTTCTCACATTTGTGCAGCACCAACTTTGGTGATAGATCAAGTGAGTGTGTGTGGAATTATTTCAGGGCACTATTTTCCATTTCATTGATCATTTAATCAACACTTGAGCCAACACACAAAGTCTCAATTACTATGACTTTATCCTAAGTATTGGTAGAAGACATTATCGTACTTCCTACATTTTTGAAGATTGTCTTGCGCATTCTTGACCTCTTATATTTTAACATAAATTTTAGAATCAGCATATCAAGATTCTCTCTCTCTCTCTCTCTCTCTTTCTGTGTGTCTCACACATACCATTTGAGATCCTTTGGAATTTGGGGAAAAAATAGCTTGACATCATTAAGTCTTCCTGAGTATGAAAATGGGATCTCTCTCTCTTCCTAATTGAAATGATCCTCCCTAACCTATTGGATATTTGAGATGTTTAGGAGATTTAAAGTTATGTTTCAAGCTTTTGTAAATGTTTTTAGCAGGAGAATAGGTCTAAATTATTTAAGCTCCCATTACTTGTAGCAGAAGTCCCAAATCTGGTTTTATAAAATTGTTTAGATTTTAAATATATTTGATACATTGTCTTCTCCTTTAAAAAAAAAATTCATGTTGTTGAATAAAAAACAAATCTGGACTTAGATAAGGAGAGACTTTATTTAAAAGTAAGACTATTGCAATAGGGAGAATGCTCCATAAAAATACGCAGGTGTCTCAAAATCAAATAAGAAAGGCTTTTCTTTTATAACTGGAGAGAGGTAGACAATGCTTTAGCGGAAACTTTTAAGGAGAAGTTGAATAGGCAAGGGAAAATGGCTGGCAGGGCCGAAGAAGAAAAGTGTCTTGCTGTGGGTAGTCATTTTTCAAAAATAAGTAAATAAGGGAGCACATTCTGCTTTTCAGCTCTTGCTCAGAGCTTTGGAGTAGGCAGAGTTCAGGGAACTGTAGTAAGCAAAAAAGTCTGACTAAAGTTTGGGCAAAACAATGCAGAAGGTAACAAATGAGCAATTGTTAACACATGGCCAATGTCTGTCTATCTTTCTAATTTTTGAAAATCCTTTATAACTATTCTTACGTGTACTAACTTACTTACTATTAAATAATCACAAGGAGGATTCTCACTAAGCCTGTTAAGGAAATATCCAGCCTACAGTGGAAGACAAGAGTAAGCAAAATCTTCTCTATTGCAAAGGACTTTTGTGTCTTATGGGAGAATTCACCTGAATATATCTGTAGTGGAAAGTGGGATGGAGGCATAATTAGAAGTTGTATCAGTGGCCCCAGAGAGCAGCCTGAGAACAAAGGGAGTAAACAAGGAATATTCTTTACCATTTAGACATAATGTTTTTGTCTTTGCATGTTTGAAACCACTGTTCTATCAGTAGACATATAAGCTACGGAGTCACCAAGCAAGTAAAATAATTGAGCCCAGTGCCCTTTGATAACAAAGAATTCCCAACAACTGGACTGTTAACAATCAGTGGGTTTTATAAGTATGATGACAAGGTAATTTAGAGAAGATTCCTTCCCATTGCTATTTGCAAATGCTTTCTTAAATTTAATTCAATCCATATGTTACAAATTACTATATTTTCATATATATTTGTTGTCTTTTCTATAACAAAATAATGGATTAGCCTTCAAACAAATGTCACTTTAAGTAACTACGGTGAAGTAGAGTTTAGCATTTCCTTATGTATTGGGATTCTAATGATTCTGATACTAGAAAATAATTCTGTAATTATAATATTGAAAATAATATTAAGTGAATGTTTTCCCTAATTATCAATTTACTAGATGTAGAAATTCTGTGAAAGGAAATAACAAATAAGTACATGTTTATGGATTCAGAAACTGGTTGGTGGTATCAAACAAGATAGAACATTAGAGAAACAGTATTTTGGAAAGCCTCATAGGACATTGCAGTTATGGATCCAGGACTCAAAATTATAAAGGAAGTTAAACAATGCAAGGAATGAAATTGGCCAGGGAGCATAAATAGCGATGGACATAAAAGCAGAAAAAGAGAAAGAGAATAAAATTCTCAGTAACACTCAAATGTCAGAACACTGAAGATTTTGAAAGAAATTGAGCTAAAGTCTAAATCAGGAGATCATTTGGTTACAGTAGACCCTGTTAGAACCCTATCTTACATGAAGATATTAATATAGAAGTGCTAAAAGAAAATAAGACTGAAATTTTTATTGATTGAGTGTGTACTGACCTATTTTGGGTGCATTTGAGTATCTGAGTCCAACAGAAACATAAAGTATTTGAGTAGTTCAGTAAATTGTCAGCTTTCCATGAGATCATATACACCCAAGGATGGTCCTTGATTGCATGTGAGTATTTGTGCACCAAACTGAATGCAAGAACAATAATACTTTTTTCTAAGACTTTTAAAAAATCACTTATATTTTCCCTTACCGGAATAATAAAAGGCTGAAGCATTTTAAAAAAGCCTTTATCCAATTAAAACAAGATTGTGAACATGAATTCTACTTTCCATTATGAGTAGTAATTTGGAGAAAAAATGTTAAGGCGAGGTTTTCACTTTTTCAAACATGATGAGCTAATAATCTCAGTCATCAGTGTTCTTTTGACTATAATTAGTATCTTTCTGATTATCATTAGAAATGTAGGAAGCAGAGGACTAGACAAGATATGTCATAGTTTCATAATGGATTGTGCCCACTGAGGTTATATTTTCAGGGTTGTTTTTCAAATCCATATTTCTCCGGGAGTTAGCTCTCAGTTCACTGCCACCGAGTGAAGAGACAGCCCCTGTGTGTAGCACTGTCATTAACATTTCATCTCTAGTTTCAGACGTCTGTAACATAGGTCAAGGAGCCATTACGTGTGAGGTCAGAGAGTGTTATGAAAAAAGCTAGCCCAAAATAGATCTTGGTCAGAAATCTTGTCATCAATTTTGAATGACATTTCTAACCGGAACACAGAAAACTCACATTGATTCACTTGCGAGGCTTCTTTGGACTCATTCTCTAGCAGGAAGCTCTGGCGTACAGTGGGGCATGTTTGAAAGCCCCTTCATCTCTGCTACGATATATTATTTAAAAATGTCAAATCTGTTTTGCTGGTTCCTGGAATCTAAATGATTCAGGATGAACTGCTTATATATACACAGACTCACTCTTGAATAATTTTTAAAAATTATGAATTGTGACGGTGCCAGTAAGAAAAAGGATTGCTTTATGCAGAGTATTGCTCTCTTTCTACCTTCTCTTGATCATATTGTCGTAGTTATATGGCTGCATATTTTTACTTCCATCATGCAATTTGAAATAATATGAAGTGGCTTAATATACGGATGAAAATAATATTAGCTATTTTTTTTTAATCTCAGAAAAGTTTGGTTTTTCTTTCTTAGTCAGTTTAACAGTCCAAACTCATAATAGATTGTGGGGTGATTAAGATGGAGATAAATCTATAATTGCTACATTTGTTTGATCTCAGGGTCCCCTCCAATAATCATACTCACTTGTAAAACACTGGGCCTTTGTGATATATAGAATTAATTCGTTTGCTCTAAGAATTTACCAAAAGTATCCCTGAAGCCCCAACATCTTTGTGAAAAGGGTATCAATTAGATTCAAAACTATTGTCTCTGCTCATCTTATAAATACTGAATTTTCCAACTCAGATATTTAACAATATTTTTATTACAAATAGGGGTCCAAAAATATTTTAAAGAGAATAAAATGCAGATCATCAGATTTCTGTCCAAAAACCAATATCACACATAGTCCTGAGGAATGAGTGCCCCTCCCATAGTCCTACTCTTCAAATGGCCCCTATATTTTATACAGGAACACACACACCCACATGAACAACCCCTATATTAAGGTACATCTGGGTGTCCTTGTCACTTGGAACATGACACTTAGTACTTAAAGTAAACTGTAGCCCTAGATATCTGTTCTTAGCTGCACAGTTCAGGCCTCAGGAAACCACTTCTCCCTATCTCTGAGGCTATAGCCTCAAAATTAAATGTACCTGCATTTGAGTGGCCTTTAGTTTTGTAGGTTATTCCCCTGCCACAGAGACAGACACTGCTTCAGATCATGAGAAATGTCAGCAACAGAAACCATTAAGGTCAGGGCACTTGGGTGGCTCAGTTGGTTAAGCATCTGCCTTTGACTCAGGTCATGATCCCAGGGTCCTGGGATCGAGCCCGTCATGGGGCTCCCTGTTCTTCCTCTACCTGCTGCTCCCCCTGCTTGTGCTCTCTCTCTGTCTGTCAAATAAATAAATAAAATTTAAAAAAAAACCATTAAGGTCAGAGAATAAAACAAATATTAAGTTCAAAAATAGAACCTAGGAAAAAGAAGATAGTAGGAAGGGAAAAATGAAGGGGGGAAATAGGAGGGGGAGACGAACCATGAGAGACTATGGACTCTGAAAAACAAACTGAGGGTTCTGGGGGGGGGGGAGGATGGGTTAGCTGGTGATGGGTATTAAAGAGGGCACATTATGCATGGAGCACTGGGTGTTATACACAAACAATAAATCATGGAACACTACATCAAAAACTAATGATGTAATGTATGGTGATTAACATAACATAATAAAATAAAATTAAAAAAGAATAGAACCTAGGAAAATAAAATCTGAGATTTAAAAAGAAATGGAAACCATCCAAGAGGTCATCCACTTATATTTTTGAACATAATATGTTTGAAACATGAAATACATTCATATATTCCTAACATCAAAAACTTAATGAGGAACAAAGAAGGCAGCCAAATTCACACACATGCATACACACAATTACTTTAAAAAATGGAGAATAAGAAATACTGAATAAACAGCAAACAACTGATAATTAAAACAAAGGTAATTCCAATATAGAAACTGTCATGATGTTCATAAAATAATATTTTGTTTAGTTTTTAGCCACTAGTGATAATGTTTATCCTGGCACCAAAAATACACAGTTATAGAAAACAATTATAGAATTTTTGCAGAAATTTTATAGACATTTATAGATAATATCTGAGCTAACTAAAACTAATCAGAAATTTGATTCTAGAATGACCAAGTACATAAGACAATTAAAGAACTTTGTGAAAAATTAAAAACAAATGGAGCTCTACCATGGAAAATTCAAAATGAGGTTAAAAACTTAAGTCAATAAAGTAAAACAAATATCAGAAATAAAATTTAAAAGTAAATATTACTAAATTAGGACAAATTATACTAGGCACAGAGTCATGTTGAGCAACTAGCATTTATCATATATACTTTTTTTTTTTTTAAGATTTATTTATTTTAGAGAGAGAGAGAGAACATGAGCGGGGTGGGGGGGAAGGATAGAGGGAATGGGACTTGCAGATTCCCAGCTGAGTGCCGAGCACAGACCCCCAAGAGGCTCCATCCCAGCACCGTGAGATCATGACCTGAGCCGATGTCAGATGCTTAACCTACTGAGCCACCCAAGCACGCCAGTTTCTTAAGATTTAAGACTTATTTTATGCCCCCCAAATATTGTTCATCATGGTAAACATTCCTTGTGCAGTTGAAACTGATGTTTGTTTTTTAGTTGTGGATTGTAGTGTTTTATACTAATAGATATTAATGTTTTATACTAACATGTCTAATATGTCAGGTTTGTTTGTATAATTATTCAAATCTTCTTTATTCCTAATGATTTTTTTTTGTCTACTCGTTCTATCTTTGATATCGTTGATAAGAGTAGGAAGTTAAAATCTCCAACAATGACTGTGGATGTTTGTGGTTTTGCTTTTATTTAATTTTTTCTTCATGATTTTGAAGTTCTTTTATTAATTGTATATATACCTACAGTATGCATTTTGGTGATCTGACCCCTTTTATTATTAGGAAATTCCTCACTTTATATCAGGTAATAATTTTTCTCTTATATTCATTTTGTCCAATATAGTCATGATACATTTCTTCTTATGCTTCCTGTTTCATTGCACATAATTTTCTGGGGTTTTTTTATTTTCAAAATTTTTTAAATTATTTAATTTTTTAGGAAGAGAGAGAGAACACAAACATCTGAGCATGGCCTGACTTCTCATATTTCTCTTCAGCTCTCAAACCCATTGTAGTGATTCCCTGCTTTGTCTTGCATATTGCTGTATGATTTCCGAAACACCTTCACTGCACATTTGCATGGCATGTGTATTTATTTCATTGTGAATCTACAGCTTTAAGAGACATCCTTGCCTTTCTTTCCCATGTCACAAAAAGAAGAGCAGCGAAGTGACTCACTGTTGTAGTTATATCCAGTTCAAATATGGCTACTAGGTTTTGAAAAATTATAGTGGGAATATCAATTCAGTTGCTACTTTGTCACCCTCTAGGTATTTAAGCAGCTGAATACATGCAAAAGCTGTTGGTAGCTCCTAAGCCCTTAATAGGATCCTATTTTTATATTATAGTAAGCAAAGAGTTTAAGATTATTCAAGCACCCTCATTAGTATGGATATAGATTTGGCTACTTTGTCATATGCCTATGTAATTTCATCACCAAACAAGATACAGAACATTACCCCAGAAAGTTCTTTATATCCATTTCCAGAAAATTCACAGGCACATTAAGTTAATCCTGATCTGATTTCTGTCACTACTGTGTAGTCTTTCATGTTTAGAAGTTCATCTTAATGGAATCATAAAATATGTACCCTTTTGTGCAAGGATTATTTCACTTAAAATATGGGTTTTGAGATTCATCCATGGTATTGCCTGTTCATTTCTTTTTACAGCTCAGCAGTATTTCATTGTATGAATAAATCAGTTTGTTTAACAACTATCCGGTGATGAACATTTGGCTTGGTTCCTATTGAGGGCTATTAAGAGGAAAGCTGATACAAACATTTATATACAAGTTTCCTTTTTTTTTTTTAATAAGCATATGTTTGCATTTCTCTTGGGTAAATACCTAAGAGGGGAATTATCTTACTGTAGATTTATGCTTAAGTTTTTAAGAAATTGCTAACCTGTTTCACAGAGTGGTTTTGCTTTTTCCTTCCCTTTTCACTGCATATTTGCATGGCATGTGTATTTGCATGGCATTGCATTTCTCCTGGGTAAATACCTAAGAGGGGAATTATCTTACCAGGAATCACTTTGTCACAATTACTTTGTATTTGTTTGTTTGTTTTAAAATATCCTTCTGGTGTGAAGTGGCACCTCATTATGATTATAATTTACATTTCTCTGATGACGAAATATATGAAAGAGTATGTGCTTGCTGGTAATTTGTATAGCATCTATTGTTTCTGTTAAAGTTATTTGCACACTTTAAACTTAAAAATCTTTAAATTGTTGAATTATAGGAGCTCTTTATGTATTCTAAATATGAATCCTTTGTCATATATATGCATATACATTGTATATATATTATATATAATTATATATGTATAACATATATATTTATAATTCATATATAGTTATATATATATATATATATATAATTTCTCCCTGCTTGCCTTATTTCTTTGACTAGCAGAAATTTTAAATTTTGATGAATTTTGGGCACCTGGGTGGCTCAGTCGTTAAGCGTCTGCCTTCGGCTCTGGTCATGATCCCAGGGTCCTGGGATTGAATCCCACATCGGGCTCCCTGCTCGGCGGGAAGCCTGCTTCTCGCTCTCCCACTCCCCCTGCTTGTGTTCCTGCTCTCGCTATCTCTCTCTCTGTCAAATAAATAAATAAAATCTTTAAAAAAAATTTTTGATGAATTTCAATTCACCACTTTTTTTTCTTGTAAGTACTTTCTGTGTTTAAGAAGTCCTTGATATACCAAGATCATGAAGACATTCCCACATGTTGTCTTCTGAAGTTCTTGTTAATTTAGCTTTCTCAGGGATTCATATGTCAGTGATTCATCTAAACAAAATGTGTTTGCATGATTGATGCAGAGGGTGGGAATTAATCATTTTTCAGTTAAATATCCAATTGTTCCTTCTCTGTTTCTTTAAAAATAATTCTTCTTTCATTAAGTGACTTCAGTAGCCTTGTTGAAAATTTATTGACCATGTATGTTTGGGTCTATTTCTGTACTTCTCTATTCTGTTCCACTGATCTTGGTGTCTATCTTTACATCAATACCAGGCTGCCTTAATTTTAGTTGCTTTATAGTCTTAAAATCAGATGAGGTAAGTCCTCTCAATATGTTCTTTTTAAAATATGTGGGTCGCTTGATTTTCTATATTTTTTTTCATTTTTTCATTTTTATTTTATTTTTTTAGTAATTTCTACACCCAATGTGGGACTCAAACTCATAATCATGAGATCAAGAGTCACACACTCTTCTGACTGAGCCAGCCAGGGGCCCCTCTATATACATTTTTAAATCATCTTGTTTTCTGGGATTTGAATTGGCTTTGCCTTTTCAATATAGGCTTGTGAAGAGGGCAATGAACATTGTAATATTGGGACTTCAAATCTGTATCAGTAGTATATATCTACACATATTTTGGTATTTGAAAAGCTTAATCTCTCTAATGTTTTAAGGTTTTCAGAATAGAACTCTTGCACATTTTTCTTTCAGTTTATCACTAAATTTTTTATGAAACTATTATAAAACTAACTTGAGAAGCTCAATAACTCTAATAGGGATTTTTATTATAGGTTACTTATGATTTTCTACATCAGAAGTTATTTCATCTTCAAATAAGACTTTGTTTCTTCCTTTCTAATATTTATCTGATTTACTTTTTTATCTTGCCTTATCGAACTGGCAAGATCTGAAAATACAATGTAAATAGAAGTGGTGAGAAGAAATATCCTTTTCTGTGTATACATTTCTTTGTTAATCTGTTATTTCTGTTACATTTTTTTAAAAAAATCTGGAAAAAAGTAACAATGCTTCCCTGTCATTCCACTTTATTCTTTTCCCTCATTCATTATTTCACCTCATATTCACTGATGGCCTGTGATGCCCTGAGGATCTCCAGTGTGAAGAATGTCACTTATATAACAGTGAAAAAAAATACTCCTTTGCTCACTGTATGTTTGTTCATTGTCCATGCATATGCCTAGGATTTACCATGATGCAATGTATTCCTTGCTTGCTTGTATGTTTCTTCCCAAGGGTGTGTGAATCCTTGAGCAGCTATTTTACACCTCTATGAGCATCATCTATGCTTTCACATAGGAACTTTTTTTAACTCTTACTGAATAAAGATCAATTTTTAAGAAGTAAGCAAATCACGAGAATTATAAATAAATAAAACCTCTACGTCATGAGACAAAGGAATATTAATTAAACTCTTTGGAAATACCTATGTAATTGATTTTATTGTTTGTCCTTTTTTTAGTGATACAAAGATATGCAACTGGCTTTTTTGTTTTTATTTTTTAATTTAAATAACATTAACATACAGTGTTATATTGGTTTGAGGTGCATAATATAATAGTTCAGCAATTCTATACCTTACTCAGTGCTCATCATGGTAAGTGTACTAATCCCCTTCATCTCTTTCACCCATCACCCCATACACTTCCCCTTTGGCAACCACCAGTTTGTTCTCTATATTTAAGAGTCTTTTTTTTTTTTTTAAGATTTTATTTTTCCACTTGAGAGAGAGAACACGAGTCGTGGGAGGGGCAGAAGGAGAGGCAGATCAAGAAGCAGACTCCCCACTGAGCAGGGAGCCCGACCTGGGGCTCGATCCCAGGACCCTGAGATCATGACCTGAGCCGAAGGCAGATGTTTAACTGACTGAGACACCCAGGCACTCATCTTGATTTTTGTTTTTATCTTTTTTCTTTGTTCATTTAGTTTTTTAAATTCCACATGTAAGTGAAATCAAATGGTATTTGTCTTTCTCTGACTGACTTATTTCCCTGAGCGTTATAACCTCTAGATCCATCCATGTTGTCACAAATGGCAAGATTTCATTCTTTTTTTTTATGGCTGAATAGTATTTCATTGTCTATGTAAAAATATATATGAGTTTTGATTACTATGGCTTTGTAGTATACAAAGTTGAAATCTGGGATTGTGATACAGTTGTGATGCAACTGGGTTTTAAATGAAAACACTAGAAACTCTTGCTTTCTTCCTCCTTATTTCAATTACTTTCGGTAAAATCAAACTTTTTCACTTTTTATTTTTTACCAAAATGTTGAGTTGTGTCCTTCTCTTTCCTAGCTCCTCTTTAGTACTTGGAAGTGATCATGTTTATTTCCTGCCATTTGTCCCACCTTCTGTCATAGTTAATTTAAAAGCAACTTCTTTTGATCTGAGAAAACTGAAATTCTCACCAGTAATTTGTAACGTATCAGGTCCTGTTGTTTTTTTCTTCTTATAATTCACATATGCTAATCTCCAGTTTTATTTTTCACTCTTAGTTGTATCTCAGCAGTTTTCAAAAGTTGAACCCAGTTGAAAAATTTGTTATATTATTACATAGTATGGGATCAAGATATTCTTAATTATTAGAAATAATAGGTTACTCTTAATTATTACAAATAACTGCCTCACATAACCTGTTCTCACATCTCAAACTGAATCTGTCGGCAGGGGATCACTGTTTCAAAAATAAAATCAGTAGACGGAGTCACAATAAAATGTGTTACATGTAGTTTGGAACTGGCTTATAAAGCAACAAATAGACTGCTTCACTTTTTCTCAGTGTAAGGATCAATTTCACAAGTGATTTGCTGATTCTACACAGAAGTTGATATTAATTTTTATTATCAAAGAATGTATACTTAAAGAAGATTCTAGGCAAGTGACATTATTTATATTTTGATTCTGATTTATCTTTTTAGAACAATAAAATAATTTATGAAATAGTGTTTGAACCACTGCTATGCATTAGAATTAACCTGGAGTTTTTTCTTCTATCAAAATATATGTTACATGTCCAGACTCCTTTTAACTCTAATGTAACAAAAAACAAATATATAATTATATAATATATTAATTGTATATATTATATTAATTTTAAAATACATATTTTAAAATATATAATTATAAATATATATTAAAATATATAATATATAAATATATAGAAGTATATATTATATATAAAAATATATACTATGCAATATAATTATATATAATGTATTGTGTATAAAATTCTGTTTCAAATAATTATGCCTCTAATTTCATAAAATGTTAGTATGTTTATAATAGACTCAGATAAACATTTTCTTAAATATTATTTACCTTAGTGTATTTTTGATTAAGAAATATTGATATGATGGAGCACCTGGGTGGCTCAGATGGTTAAGCATCTGCCTTCAGCTCAGGTCATGATCCCAGGGTCCTGGGATCGAGCCCCATGTCCAGCTCCTGGCTCAGGGAGGAGCCTGCTTCTCCCTCTCCCTCTGCCTCTCCCCCTGCTCATGCTCTCTCTCTCTCTCTCTCTCTCTCTGTGTCTCAAATGAATAAACAAAAATCTTTTAAAAAAAGAAATATTGATATGATTAAAAGTATCGTACAGCTATGTCTTTCATATTGATTTAATTTTTGGCAGCTTTAATTTTGTTAGCAACCCTTAACAATTTCTTTATATTCTGGGCTCAGAACACCTGACCATGTTATTATCCGCCCCTTCTCATCTCTCAATCAGTTAATTCACTAAATTCTAATAATTACTTTGTCAAATGTCTCCTAAATATTTTTCAGTTCTGTATTTTGTTTATTAATGCTAACTTGGGCTTGAGTAATCACAGAGAATATCTCCTAAATCCTTATCTGATCATTTTCACTATATTCCTACAGAAGGCAAATCTTTCTAAAGTTTTGTTTTTGTGATGGTATTCACTCTTTAGATGTAAAAGCTTCCATGCTCCCCACTGCCCACTCAAGATAGAGCATATTCCTTAATCTTCATAACATAGGATTAATCTGATTTTTGAAGCTATTCTATGCTTTTCTACAGTTTTAATCTCCTAGTTTAGCCATTTTTATCTATTTATCACTTCTTAATTATTTTTGTTGGCTATTTCCTCCATACCTCTATTTTCCTTTCAGGATCCCAAATTTCCTTAATTTCCTTATTCACTGCTACCAGAATTAACTTTTATAATATGCAATTCACCATTGCCCAAATTAAGGGCAGTGATATCTTTCTTGAAAAAAAAATTTGCAAAGAACTTAGATTTCCTTATTTTACTATTTTTAATTGTTTTTGAATTAAATAAAGCTGTTAGCTTCCATCACAACAGGCTGACTGGGAATTCAATTTCAGTCCTTACAGAAGTGGTAGAAGGGTACAGTGATATTCACTCTCCGTAATGCTTCACAGAAATGCTGAGTCTTTATTGTCTCCAAAAAATAAAAAATAAAAAACAGAACACACTCTATAGTCATCCCTTCAAATGAGTGACTTATATCTTCTTTACTGAACCCAAATGGTCTTTAAACCCTCAAAAACTGCTGTTCATTGTCCTCAGGGAATGAAAGTGACAAGAGAGACTAGGGTACAACTTACGGGGCATCCTCTTACCCTCCAGGGTCTGATAGTCTACTCCACAAAAATTCTGACTTTTGGTTTTCAACTAACTGAGACCCTTGGCTTATCTTTGGGTTTCCCATCCTTCTGTGATCTGAAAACTGCCTTCAATCAGTAAGCTTTGTCTGTTGTAGGATTCACCCACCCCCAGTTGTATTTTTGTTTTATTGTGACTGTTATTAAATACCTAGAATCACAGTTCTGTTGATGCCTCTTTTATAATATCTAAAAACCATTGTTTCACATATATGTTTAATATATTAGTTTGGAATGCTTCTAATAGAATTTAACAAACTGTCTACCAATGGCTTTTCTTTTCTTTTTTTTTTTTTTTAACTTTATTTATTTGATGGAGAGAGCACAAGCAGGGGGAGCTGCAGAGAGAGGGAGAGGGAGAAAGAAACAGGCTCCCCACTGAGCACAGAGCCCTATGTGGGACTTGGTCCCAGAACCTCAGGATCATGACCTGAGCCCAAAGGCAGACACTTAACTGACTGAGATACCCAGGCACCCCTACCAATGGCTTTTCTAAACAAAGTAAAAACAAGGCAGATCTGTCTTCCATGGGTTTCTCGCATTTCAAAGTAGAAAATCTTATCAGAAGGTGTGTTATAAGGTTTCCCATTTCAAAGTCAAGAAATGCCTTATTATAAGACTTCCTGTTATGTTTTATTTATCAAACCTAGGACAGGGGCCCCTGGGGGGCTCAGTCAGTTAAGTGTCTGCCTTTGGCTCAGGTCATGATCCCAGGGTCCTGGGATTAAACCCCATGGAGGGCTCCCTGCTCAGTGGGGAGCCTGCTTCTCCCTCTCTTCTGCACTGTGTACTCTGTCCTTATCTCTGTCTCTCTCTCAAATAAATAAATAAAATCTTAAAAAAAAAAAATAACTAGGACAGGTGTTTATTCCTTGAGTTTGGGAGGAGAGTTTTACCTTTCTTGAGCTTGAACTAATACAATAAACATAGCTCCTTTTAGCTAAGATAAAAGGAGAAAATGGCAGCCACAGCTTTTAATGATTAAACTCTAGCATCCAGAATTCTTCTTTAAATAGGAGAGTAAAAAATACTTTCACATTGTCTCTTCTTTTACAAATTAAAAAAAATCTATTTTCCAAAATGTATAAATAAATAAAAGGGAGTTAATTATATCTCTGAAAATCCTGAAATTCTTTTTAAGCCCAAGGAGATAAAGCTTGATTAGAATGTAAGATGGAAATGTATGCAATTGGTTGCCACATATAGCCTATAATAAAAGTAAGAAGAATGTTCTTTGACTTAGCTAGCATACTCCCAACTTGTTGATAACTACTAGAAAATTCTTAAGTCATTTAAATTTCCGAGTCTTCTATTTAGTTATTTTAGATAATATATTTTATAAAAATTAGCTACTATACAATAAAAAAGGAATGGCTAGTTTTGGTCTAGTTTCTAGCTAGTTTCAACATCCCTTTGATGTACTAATATTTAGAAGATAAAAATGTATGTTGCTGTAAAAGTTCACACAGGTCTACAACTCTATGTAAATATAAATGTTTCTTGAAAAAATGTAGAAAATATATTAAAAATAGAATTTACTTAGTTCAGGCAAACAAACCATGGCTTTCTCCTATTTGACTTCAAACCTAAATGTGTTTTTAAAATACATGCACAGATTAACTGTACAACATAAGTTTTATGTAAATTTAACATATGAATATACATATACTTCAATGAGATCACAGAAATAATAAAAATAGAAAATATATTGTTAGTGATTGTTTTTTACATTTGTTTTATGTGATGGTTGCTCATTCAAGGACATGATGTTTTATTTTATATCACCAGAATAGTAAATAGGAGAATGATATATGCCACAAAATGATTTTTGTGAATGAAACTTGATTTAAATTAGGGAATACAAGAAATATAAGATTCAACATGAAAGCAAAAACAGATAGGATTTATGACTAGCTTCTTTGTATATAAGAATAAATTGGTCTGTTCAAGCTGTACAGAATATTTTTCATATAAAATGATACCAGGGTGAATAAGTAATGGTTTTCTAGATAACTTATGCTTTGTATTGCAAATAGCCTGTATTTATAGTGATTATGTATCAAGAGAAATGAAACAGTACATGCACTGTTGGTAAATGTATGCAATTTGGGGCATGAATTGAATTTATTTGTCATATTGACTCACCAGAATATGCTAGGTTTATGCAAAGTCTTTATTAGTCTGGAAGAGAAGCAGAGTAGCGATGTTCTTCAGAATTTGTTTGGAATTAAAACCTTCTTCTATTGTGATCACTTGTTATCAACCTGGAAATATAAAACTTCATTTCTTATATCAAATTTACCTCACCGGGGGGCGGAGCAAGATGGCGGAGGAGTAGGAGACCTGGATTTCGTCTGGTCTCAGGAATTCAGCTGGATAGGGATCAAACCATTCTGAACACCTACAAACCCAACAGGAGATCGAAGAAAAGAAGAGCAACAACTCTCTCATCAGAAAAGCGACCACTTTCTGGAAGGTAGGACGTGCGGAGAAGTGAATCCGAGGCGATATTCGGGAGGATAGACGGCGGGGGAGGGGCCTCTGGCGGCCAATTCTGGCAAGTGATAGAGCCGCGGAGCACAAAATCGGAACTTTTAAAAGTCTGCTCCGCTGAGGGACGTCACTCTGGTGGCTAAGCGGGGGGTGGAACCCTCCGGGACAGTGTGGTCTCAGGACCCTCGGGTCACAGAAAGCCCGGAGGTGCCTGAGTGTGGCAGAGCTCCCAGGTATTAGAGCAGGGAAGCCGGCTGCAGAGGCGGAGCCCAGGCGCGGGCTCTCAGCTCGGGGTTGCCATAAACCGTGATCCGCGGCACAGTCGGGCCCCTGCTCCTCCAGCAGGGACCCAACAAGCGGCAGATCCGGGGAGACTCACCTTCCTCCCC
>NC_058415.1:53356905-53388657 GCF_002201575.2 Neomonachus schauinslandi | reverse complement strand
ATCATGGAACACTTCATCTAAAACTAATGATGTAATGTATGGGGATTAACATAAGAATAAAAAAAAATTTATCTCACCATGAAAAATGTAGAAATAAACCAATATAAAATAATCTGAATTTATTTTGTGAAGGATGGAAGTAGACTCACATGTATAACTTATACAACATACACAAGTCAAAAAAAATTGCTTTTAAAATGTTGTGCTTCTTTTCCCTCTCTAATTTTTTCTTGTATATATGTGGCTTTATTCACTTACATTTTTTCAACAGTCATTTTAAAATGTAATTCCTTGTAAGGATGGGCTATATCAAGAGGTGCCACAAAAGAATTCAAATCTCATTCCTATTAAATTAAAAGAATACTTTGAAGGGTTTTAAATCTTTTATTCTGAGTAGATTTACAAATTAAGCAGATCATGAATCATTTAAATTACAACTATGAATATTAATTTTAGTGTTCCAGAAATTAGTTTATAAAGAATATTTTATATTGAAAATAATCTCTCAAAGTCTATCAATCAAGTGTGGGAGGATTGGAATATGAGGAATAATATATTTAATATAATGTAAAAAAAATTTTAATTCAATTATGGATAGTAATTGTAGATAACAAACCTCCATCTGCATTTCAAATGTTATCTGAAAATTTTGCTTCTTGTTTCACTGAGTAGCTCCTATCAAAACACACTTTCTGAAGATAACTAAAAATTTGGGGACAGGGGACCTACTTGAAGGCATCAAAGAGCAAAAAACAAAAAAACAAAGGCAGAAACTAGAAGTGAGTTGACTCTTGGAAGAAAGGAATGGCACTGGGTAAGTTTCTCATTTTTTATGGCTTCTACCTGAGGGCAGGCCCAAATCTGCACTATTCAAGGCACTGAAAACTCGAATGGACAGCCCATAGTCATGCTGCCTGGAAGAGCCAGAAGACAGACGTGAACACCATTACAGCTATAGGACAACAAAGGGGAAATCCCAGAAATGTGAAAGCCAGAGAAGGAGAGAAACAAGCTCTGTGTGTAGTCACTACTCAAATATCTGGCTTAATGCTGGACCATTCATGAGTAAAATTAATATCAAGCAACCCAGAAAAAGAATTCAATTGAAATCTGAGCTGCTACCCATCACTGGGGAGATGAGTTTTATATTCTGATTTCAGTCTGCTTAAAAAAAAAAAAAAATCAATATTTTGGTGAAGACCATCACAGATCCCAGATTTTCTACAATATACCATTCACGATGTCAAAGATACCAAGGAAAGCTACTCAACATATGGGGAATAAAAAAAAGCAGGAAAGCATGGCCCATTCTCAAGAGAAAAGACAATTAACAAAGACCAACCTTTTGATAACTTCAATGTTAGAATAAATTGAAAAGGACTGTAAAGCAGCTAATAAAACTATGCTCAATATCATAAAGGGAAATATGTATGTAATAAATGAAAATCTAGGAAATCTCAGCAGAGCAATAAAAAAATCTATTAAAAATGGAAATTCTATAGTTGAAAAATATAAAATCTGAAATATCAGCTAAGTCTTAAACATATAAAACTCAGATTAGCAAAGCACACAAAGCATGTTGTTCCCTCTAATACTATAAAGGCAATTCACATGGTCCCAAAGTTTAACTTGATGAGCTTATTCCAAAACTGCATTATGGAAATAATGTAGCTGGCATAAAAGATGAATGTGTACTCATTCCCTCTTCACCATTTAGGACAATGAAGAAGGACACACTCTCATCTTTCTGCCTACCAATTCCCTGTTCAAGTTAAGTTCAAGTGGCAAATAGCTCAATCAATTGATTTCTGCATTGCTGCAGAAAAAAATAAATAAATCTAAGTAGATTTCCCCACCAGATATTTCTCTAATGCCATTTGCAGGCAGTGGATTAGCTGTGCTTCTGCTGCAGGTCATGGCTCTGCTGCTCATGTCTTCTTATTTTAGGGGTCAGCCTAAATGAAAATAAAATGAAGTAAAGTTTTCAAAATTTAAAATAAAAATTGAGATTGCGTGATTGAGGGAAGATATATCAGTTATTTGGACTGAAGTAAAAGAGCAAGGTAAAAATGAATGATAACATCAAAATATGTCAGGGAAATCCCAGGACTCAGAGAGAAAGTATACCACCAATTATATATCCAGATCATCTTATCAGTGTCAATATGAATATCTATACACTTAGGTAAAGAGGAAATCTATAGTTATTTTCTTGGTCAGAATACCCTGTATAATCACTAGTGCATTGAAATAGGTTGCTAATTGTCATAACTGCTTATTATGAGCTTCATGTTTATTTTGGTGGTAAAACTGAGATTTTATAAAATGAAAGATTTGTGATATTGTTATTTCTTTGTGCTGGACTTGATGCAAACTTGGGTCACAAGGCAAATGGAACCTCCTAAAATTCAGCTAGGCGAACTGGCCTTTGTCTTCATTATATCTCCAACAACCACCAAGCAAAAGCTGGGGCTGTGATGGATAATATGCTACTTGCCAAGGTCACATAAACCTCTCAGATCAGTTTATAAGCCTTGCTGAAATGTCTATATTTTAACACCTGCCCTAGATCACAGGCTAATTCAGGGCTTCTCCACATCAAAGTAAAGAAGCATAGAAGCATACTCCTTCCTTGTAAGTTCTATCAAAGTTTTTCTGCACAGTTGCAGCATGTGACCCCAGGGATTTAAATAAGCCCTTCCCACATATTTAACTAAGATCCTTTCTCTTCATGCATCTACTTGAGAAGTTATTGCCTATGTCACTTGGATTATACCTTCTGTATATTTCTTTATTTTCACAGTTCCTTACACAAAACTAGAAGCTACTCAAGGGAAGAGACTCTTTCATGATTTTCGTAGCTTTGTTAGCTGTAAACAACAACATTCTGCTCAAGGCAGGTTAATATATATTTGTGGATCGATCGATTGTTTGATATGCACTTGTTTTTTAATGCCTACATATTGTGGTCCTGCCTGAGTATGAGTCTAGGTGTCTACTCACATTCATGGAACAACACACCAAGAGCCATGTATACATATTAAGCATAAATTTGTATGCAAAAATAACAAAAGGTAGCCTGAATCTGTGTACATGAATCAAGATGTAACTTCTGTAAAGGTTATCATTAGGAAGGTTATGCTCCTACTGTAACATATGCCAAGTTACAGATTATATATTTTTACTGTAAATTTGTAAAATTTGTAAAATCTTTCCTCCATCCACCAGCAGACTTTGTCAGTAAAATAATTAAACACAAAGTGGGGATTATATGAAACTCTCAATACAGTCTTCCTTTCCCTTTTGGCAAAAAGCAATTAATGGGAATTTCTTACCCTGCAGCCCATTTTGGAAGTTTCTATGTGGCTCGCAAGTTGGATTAGATATTGGTAAGCATTACAGAACTCAAAAAATATGTCAGTTCTCACAAAGATGAGAATTGGATGATATACTCAAGATTTTTGAGTTAGAGATTGAAAGATGCAGAAAAGAAGATGGCTAGCTTTGGAGAGGATGACATAGTCTACTCCTTAAATGCCATCAACTTTTTGTCTCTGTATGATCAAAATATTTTTTCCTAGCAGGGATCATGTGATGGTTTTAAATTATGACCCCCAAAACCTTTGGCATTTCTGCCATCAAGAGGTGTGCCCCAACACTGCTTGGGCTTGTCATAACTGCTTTGAACAATGGAGTATGGGGGCAGTTCTACTTCTGATACAAAAGGCCGTGCAGCTTCTGTCTCTTTCTCTTAAGGTCCTTGCTCTGGAGGAACACAGCTACTGTTTAGGAAGTTTGATTGTTCTGAGACAGTAACATTGAAAAAGCCAAGCGTTGGCCCTCGTCAACATCACTAGGTGAGTTCATAAACAGTAACCAGGCTCAATCAATTAACCGTGTGAGAGAGGCATCTTGACAGTCTAGGGGAGCCTTCAGATGACTGCAGTTCCAGCCAGCATCTGAATGCAACTGCAGGAGAGATCTCAAGTGATCTGCACCCTTTCTGAAGTCTTGACCCACAAGATTATGACCCCAATGATTGGTACGTTATACCTCTACATTTTCCAGTAATATTTTATGCAGCAAAAAAATATCCAGAACTTCCCACCATGTTTTGGGTTTAACATTTGTCGCCACTTTGATTCTGTACCTCCTGTGCTTACTAATTTACATGTGAGGAAACAAAGATGCAAAGAAGTTATGTTACTTTCACTAGTACAGAAGCAAATGGGAAATGCATGTAAAGTAGTAGCACAGTGCTTGACACAGACTAGCTACACAGGAAAGATTAGGCCTTTACTATGACTCTTATTGTGATTATATTTATTATTTAAATTAAAAGCTTCAAGCAAAGCGCTAGTTATATATCAGGCTGCATTTGAGGATGCTTTGCTGAAAATTTTTGAAAAACCTTGCACCACCTTGAATTATTGAAGTAACTGGAGGATGCCATCCTGCTGTTTATAGTACTTTGTAGGAAAATTTGGAAATTCCTCATTCCTTCCTTGGAGTGCTGAAATAAGCAGATGATAGGCAGTCAAGATCATGTGTTCTGTCTGGTCTGGGCTTTGCCTTTAACCTGGGCAAGTTTCAGGACTTTTCTGGTTCTCAGTTTCTTCATCTATAAAATGAGAGAGCTGGGTCTCTAGATAATGTCATATCTCTTTGGCTTAGTATGTTTTAATTTCCAAGATTGTGTTATATACAATTATTCCTGGGATGAAAAGAATATTAAGCCATCTCTTGTCCATGGACCTCAGAAGATATAGGAGCACCAGGCACCTAGGAAATGGATGGTCTGGAGAAGAAACATTGACAATGGAGAAGACGTGGTAGAAAAATAATCCCCATGAAACATTTGAGCTTCAGCTACTTCCCAAAGCTCTGATGCCTCCAAGAGCCCAGATACAAAACAAACATTGCTGCAGCCTGGGGTACAAAGTTAGTCAATTTATAGGTGAGAGTTGTAATGAAACTGAGCAACTACATAGGTCACACACCCATGAAGGCAGCCTTGCCTGGGAGAGAGCACAAGATTATGCCATCCAAACCTTTCACTTAATAGATAAAGGAAGTGAGATCCAAAGAGAACTGGTTTACTACTGAGCACTCTGATATCAAGGCTCAGAGAAAGATCTAGAACCTAGAAATATGGGAGCCTTTATAACTGCAAGTTGTATAATTTGGGGGCAGTGGATTACAAAGAGGTGGCTTGGGAAAAAGGCCAAGAAAACTGTAAAACATTCCACAAGACATTCTAAATAAAAATGGAATCTACAGTGGGAAAAAAGCAGTGAACTTGCTCTGCAAACATATCTTCTTGACAAATGTCCTATTCCACTAATATCCGAATGTATTTATGCCTCTGTGACATGTTTATGTTGAAGAGGGGTCAGCAATTTTTTTTTTCTCTAAGGGGCCAGATAGTAAATATTCTTAGCTTTGTGGGTTCTGTGGTCTCTGTTGCAACTACTTGAGTATGCTATTGTAGCATCAAAACAGCAATAAACAATTTGTAAGTGAATGGGCATAGCCAGGTCCCAATAAAATTTTATTTACCAAAATAGGCAGCAAGGTAGGTGTGGCCCACAGGTAGTAGTTTTCCAATATAGATAGATTTTCTAAAAGTTACATTAAATAAATACCTGAAATAACTCATAAACTCATAATTTTATAGAAGTAACTATGTAGAAATACCATCTAATTAGTGTATTCTATTGCTTTTACATTTATATACACACAAACATGTAAACACACACAATCTATTTAACAGCTCTCATGCATGGAAAATATGAATAAAAATGACAAAACCCATTGTCTCATTGTGTTGAAAATCCAATGTATGTGTTCAAAGAAACAGAAAAATAATGCAGTGCAGTGTGTTCTCATGGAAGAGAGTGACTTCCTGACATCAAGTGAGAGATTGCATAAGACTCTAATGGAAGAGGTAACACTTGAGCTAGAGTTAGGTGACTAGAGAGGAGTTTATCAACTGACTAAGGATAATGGTATTTTTCAGGAATAGACATCTTTTATAAAAGATCATAGTCAATGAAGGAACTTGATATTGTAAATCATGTAACTCTCAAGACTGATTTGTACATTTAGTTTGTGGCATTTTCCTTGCCCCTTCTGTTTTAACATCGTCTTTCTTGGTAGTTTTTGCCAAAGTTTAGTCTCATCTTAGTTTCCCATGAAATTCACCCATTCACCAATTTCAGAATTAATTGGAATCTAGTGTGACAGGAAATCCTTTTTTATTTTTATATGTATTATTTTAAATTTTATTTTATTGTGTTAGTCACCATACATCATTAGTTTTTGATGTAGTGATCCACGATTCATTGTTTTCGTATAACACCCAGTGTTCCATGCAGTATGTGCCCTCCTTAATGCCCATCACCGGGCTAACCCAACCCCCCCATCCACCGCCCCCAAAACCCTCAGTTTGTTTCTCAGAGTCCATAGGAAATCCTTTTTTTAATACCAATTTAAGTTTGGAAATTGCTTAAACCTTTTAATGGGGTAATCATTGCTATTGCTGCAGAAAACTCTTTTAGGCATTTACCTTGCCTGCTTAGGATACACATATAGATATACAGCACTGGGTACTTAAACATGCTCTTCCCACCTTGTCCCAGTAATCTTTGTTGTGCTGTATTTTGTCTTATTTCTTAACTTAGGTTTCCTCTCAGGTGATTTCTTAGATAGGGACAGGAGAATAGGTTTCATAGCATATTTTAGAGCTGATGAGTAATAGCCATGTGTTTTATTGCCTTAAAAAGTCTTCTGAATTTCTTCTATCTTCAAAGATAAAGAGTACTTTATTAGCAATGTTCTAAACAGATAGAGGAAGGGAGAAGTGATAGTGAAGGTGCCACATATTTGCAAGCTATGGTTTAGAGGCAATCTGCTTCTTCATGGACTTTCTGTATTATCTGATATTTTCACCCTCTTTTTGACATCAAGCAATTAACCATGGCTCAAAGTTGCCATGTTTCCATGTGATTGCATATTTTGTATGCTAATAGCAATTTAATTAATAATATTATTACACACTTCTACAAATGCACACATAGAGCTCTAGCATATTTGTGTTTTTGTTAATTATATATTGGTTCATTTCTTAATCTATTTTTTTAAAGATTTTATTTATTTATTTGACAGAGAGAGACAGTGAGAGAGGGAACACAAGCAGGGGGAGTGGGAGAGGGAGAAGCAGGCTTCCCGCCGAGCAGGGAGCCCGATGCGGGGCTCGATCCCAGGACCCTGGGATCATGACCTGAGCCGAAGGCAGATGCTTAACGACTGAGCCACCCAGGCGCCCCATTTCTTAATCTATTTAAAGTGATACTAAATGAATACTTTTATACTTGTTATTCTTCATAAAATCTCTAGCAAATTACTTTTTAAATATTGTTTTTTTAAAAAAGTTTGAAACCAGGATAAAAAAATAAAACAAACATTTGGAATCAACATCCTAGCACCAGAAGTAGGAATTCAGGTAGGAAGCCAATCTCTCACAGCTGGTGAATAAAGATAATCTATTGCACCCAGAGTATCCCAAGAAGAAGACTGGATAGAAGCATTGGTGGTAGGGATTCTTTCTTAGAGTAGTTATGTTTTTACTTTTCCTCTGTTTTATTGAACCTTTGTATCTCCCCAGTAGTTCATTCTGAATTTATCTGACTGCCCCAAGAGTTAGAGTATAGAATGAAACAAAGTCAATGAATTGATCTAAGTAAATCATGGTCAATCTTATTTCAGCTGCTAAAAGAGGAAAATGAGGACCTATGAGAACTTCGTACATAGTCTTAGATCATTCAATGAAGAAGATCGTAACTTTCAATAAAGAGCTCATTTTATGTGTGGGCATTCAAGAGAAGCTATTTTACCAATAAAAATATATGGAGCAAGAAAATCTAAGAAACAAGTTGGAGATTTTTTTCAAGTTTTACTATAATTGTAAAGTGTTTCAAGGACAATGAGAATAAGTTGTCATCAACCTTCATTATACTAATAAGTAAATAAGTTAAATCCCATGATGTTTTTCTATATCTATCTTAACTGCTCAAGTTAGTGCTTCATATTTCTCTATTAATCTTAAGTCGAAATGATTATGCTAATGTTTTTTCTTTTCGAGGCATTATTATACAATTCTAGAATCTTAGAGAAAAAATAATTTTAGATGTTATACAGTCTCTCAAAATATATGTACACTCTTAAGTACATTTTTATCATTATGAATACAATTTGTACTTTTTGTTGGAGAACACTGATAAGTCCTTAAAACTGCTGTAGGATGTCATTATTATTTTTTTTTAAAGATTTTATTTATTTGACAGAGAGAGAGCACAAGTAGGTAGAGAGGCAGGCAGAGGGAGAGGGAGAAGCAGGCTCTCCACTGAGCAGGGAGCCCGACGCAGGGCTCTATCCCAGGACCCTGGGATCATGACTCGAGCCAAAGGCAGCTGCTTAACCGACTGAGCCACCCAGGCGCCCCATAGGATGTCATTATTTTCTGTTCTTTGGTAATAGTTTTTGAGGAATATCTATAGGAATGAGAGCTTATTTTTGTTTCATATAATGTAAACAGTGTGGGTATAGAACTTTCTTATTATTCTTATCAAGTATCTTAAACAATCAAAATGTCTAAGGCAGAAATTATGACATCTTTTTGATTTGGTTTGGTTCTTGTGGTTTTTCCATTAGCACATAACACAGTATATAGTTGTCTGGCATAAAATATATATAATTAATTTTTTTTTAAATTCCCATTATTTTAGAGAGAAAGAATTTTAGGCCCAGAGAAATTTGAGAAGTCGCCCTATGTGACACTATATGAGAACTCTAAATTCATTTGAGAAATAAGTAAAGATGATTTGTTTTACTGATTAAGACTTGTCTTGGGGCGCCTGGGTGGCTCAGTCGTTAAGCGTCTGCCTTCGGCTCAGGTCATGATCCCAGGGTCCTGGGATCGAGCCCCGCATCGGGCTCTCTGCTCTGCAGGAAGCCTGCTTCTCCCTCTCCCACTCCCCCTGCTTGTGTTCCCTCTCTCGCTGTGTCTCTCTCTGTCAAATAAATAAATAAAATCTTTAAAAAAAAAAAAAAGACTTGTCTTTATACTATATTTGCATTAGAAGATAGATTACATGAATTTAATACATCTAACTACTATATAATATCTATATAAGACATTTTTTTCTTTCTGGTAGTCACTAACTGTATACTATATTTAATGGCTACTATTATGAGATAATGTTAGTTTCTAAATATCATAATCCATTTTACAGGAATCAACCTGTAACTGAGAACACTGATAAACTGTAGATCTGGCCTAAATAAGGATCTTTGAGATATTTTATCATTATAGACAAATAGAACAGAATCATAGTATAAATCATTAAAATCCAATTTTCCAGGGTGTTTATATCATTCAGTATATGACAAGTTTTGTATATCTTTTTAATTTGTATCTTTTATGTTTAATATTTCTGCCTAAGGTGCCCTTTTATAAAAACACCTATTTTTCTCTTGAATTAATCTTGAGCGAATCTATTAGATACAGTTTTAGTCATTTTTCTTTCTTACTGCTGGTTTTGTTGCTAAGTTAACCTACACAATAGCTTTTTGCATTTATTCCTTGGCCTCTGCAGCTTTGATGTTTCTTTCCCACACAGCATAGGTATTGGCCTATAATTGCATTAGAAACCTCAGTGCTCCTGTAATCATATTAACTGATAACAGTTTAGAAATTTCTGTGATTTTTAAAGCATTTCTTTCTGTACATTGAATAGCACTCATATGTTAAAAACATTAAAATACTACTTATTTTCATTTTCCAAGAACAAGACTAAAAATAAAAATGTGACTGGTGGGAATATTCAGACATCCTGACAGAAAATTTGAGTACCAAATAATGAAGTTAAATCATAGCATATTATCAGAAAACTGTCATATGATATTATAGAGCTTACATTGCAACACTGAAGAAGGAGAGCTGGATTGAATTCTTGGGTAGAATTTGTATACGTAACGTCTCTAGAGCTCCTGTGATTAGTAAAGAGAGATTTAAAAGTGAGTATATTAAAATACCATGGTTGTTCATCACAGATGTTCCTCTTTACCAGAGGAGTTATCCATGGCTTAGGTAGAAGAAAAAAACATGGCTTTAGAGTAAAAAAAAAAATAAAAACAAAAAGTAGCTTCATCGACTAGTTAAATTAATGACAATGGACACCCTTAATTTTATAAGACTCAGTTTAATTGCATGTGAGATTGAAATAAAGGGTTCCTATATTAGGGAGTTGTTGCCAGGATTGAGATGCCATGCATATATAGCAATTATTTTTTTTAATGGAGTGAATGTTTTTTGTTTTAGTTTTTAAACAGAAGGAGTTTAGTATAAAGAATAATTACACTCTGATAAAAGAGTGGCTACAAGATACAAAGACCCTGTCTTGTACCTTAGCGCTTGGGGAGAGTAGTAAAGGAAGGATGAACTGGAAAGTCTCTCCTCCACCCCCACCCCCCCAGGCTGGGGTTCAGACTTCAGTGCAGAAAGTATAGCTCAGCCCCGCAGATAGCAGGGACATTTGCTGGTTTGCCCCAGCTACAGCTGGTTTGCTGTCATGGGCCAAGCAAGGCAGCCCTCTGGTATGTGCAGGGTATAGGACATTAGTGGGTGGTGTGGGTGTGCAGAGAGAGTGGCAGCTCAGAGGGAACCTTTCAGGTATAGATGAGTCACTTATTTGCCTGCAGAGGGAGTTGTGGTGCCAGAGTGGTGAGGAGGGCTTCAGGACGCCGTTCTCCGTGTGGGGCAACTGTGGGAAGGTCATTACCAGGCCAGGAGGAGGTTCTGGGCATGAGCCTGGGGACAGAGCTCTACTAGAATCCTCATCCTCACCGCGCAGACCCAATGTGCAGCTGAGAGTCCTTCCCCTTGCAGTGTTCGTCCAGCTCGTGGTCTTGAGAAAGTTTGCCTTGGTGCTCACTGTGAGGAAGAGATGCTCAAAGGGATGCTGTCCATTGGGGCGGAGCGTGTATGGAAGGTGAGCCTGGAACTGAGGCATCGTCCTGAACACCGGAATGTGTGGTCACCTCAGGAACCCGAGGAAGTTAGTAGCTGTGTTGTCCCTTTGTGTAGAGGAGTGACTTTAGAATAGATTGATTCTCTATAAAACTGAAATTGTGCCAATTTTAAGTCATTTGACTTAAAAATTATTATTTAATAATTTGTAAACTGGTTTCATTGTTTTCTGAGTGAGAATTTTGAGAGGACTCTCTCTCCCGTTTCTACTACTCTTCCCCACTGAGCTTATCCTCCTTCCTCAGATTCATCCCATTTTACTCTTAGAATAACTTATAAGCTGTTTAAGAGCCCAAAGCCATTTATGCTTTTATGTGATTTCTTTAAAAATTCTCCAGAAATGATTAAAAAATGAGTTTGTTCCTTGGTGTTTCTAAGGTTGTGCATAAAGTTTTACATGTGGAGGCTCAGAAGACATGTAGAACTAGAGAAAAATGTCACAAGTATCCTGGCTGGTAAATTAAAATGAATCAACATTGGAAGATAGGTACTAAAGGAGAAAATGATAGTCATTGAGAAGTGTGTGTGTGTGGAGCGAGTGTGGTCAGTGGGACAATCTTTCTCTGCTGATTATCTCATTCTGATTATTCAAGTGTAGCTCTGGATGTCACATATGGAAGGACACAAGGCAACTAACACATGTCCAGAGGACATTGAGCAGGATGATGAGTGGGTCTGGAATTTGCTTCATATAAACCCGAGTTGTTTGGGCTTGGGAGTGATGATATTGACAAAACAACTAAATTTAGTCTAAATTTGCTAGTTCTTGAAGCTAGTCATTTAGGACTCAGTATGTATTCTCTTTTCTTTTTGCTTTTTAATTAATCTCTATACCCAACACCGGGCTCGAACTCATGACCCTGAGATCAAGAGTCACATGCTCTACCAACTGAGCCAGCCGGGTGCCCCTATTCTCTTCTCTTCTGCTTATGTTTGGATAGTTCTATAATTGACAAAACCATAAAAGATATAATTCAAGAAGAGAATGAAGAACTAGATCCGCACAGAAAAGAGATGATTCTCAGATTGACAGATCTATGAAGGAATATCTTTAAATTACTGGAATAACTTTCATATATGTAAATTATTACAAAAAAGGATTAGTGTTTTAAGGTCCTAAGATAATATCTAGGATAAAAGGGGAGGTGTAAAGCAATAGATTTCAGTTCAGTATAATCTGTATTTTTCATTTATTTATTACTCCTTTATTGAGTACCTCTTAGACACCAGAAGAGTTTTACTATGAGAAATACAGTGTCAGGTCTACTTGTGAAACAGAGGTGAAAGGGAATGTATTCATAAAGAAGTTAGAACTTGACAATATTCCTGAAAAATTGATAGATATTCACGATACTAGCACATTTTGGTTATATCTCTTTTGCAATGAGGATAAATTAAAGAGATTTAAGCAAGTGAGGGATGGAATCAGATCCATAATTTATTTCATTCTTTTTAGATATTGCAGAGAAAGTGCTTGAGATCCGTGAGACTAAGAGCAACCAATTTTTTAAGATACTATTTCACTTATGCAAGTAAAATGTAATGTGTTCCTAAACTGCAGCAGGAACAGGTAGGATGGAGTAAAGGGTATGAATACCAAACATGTTGAAAAGCAAGATCCGAGGGACTCAGTTACTGAAAGACTTGAAAAAGCAAAGTGATTGAAATTTCTGTTTTGGAAGATTGCGTAGATGTTATTGCATGCACCAGAGGCATGAACCAGAGAATGAGAAATAGATTTTTAAGCAGAAAATATGGGTTAGTCCATGTTATAGTTATTTTGAGATACCAATAAGACTATCTGGATAAAAAAAAAGGGGGAGAAACTTTACAAGGCAATTTCCTGTAGTCACAATTCTAGAACTCAGGATATGGAGGGTAAGTCAACTTTTATTCATTCATCCATTCATTTACTTTTCTGTTAATGAAACATGCTTTGGTGTTTGAGTACACACTGTAGGTCATATGAACACATAGATGCATAAGTATACAGGTCCCATTAGTTAAAACGAGGAAGTACGCTCGCTAATTTCTGTCAGGAGAAAACTCTCAAAAGTCCAGCCTGCTTTTAGTCTGGAATTTGCCCCATCTGGAATTTGTGTCTAGGATAGAAGTTTAGCCAGGACAGTCACAGTGGGATTTCTATGACCTCTCTTACACCCATCCCTTGAGGTTTTAAAAACTCTAGCAAGATTGGACTCTGTTCTGTGTTTTCATAAACTGGGTCTAATGGTTACATCTCATGGCAGTCTGCACCTGAGACATCTGCTCTTGCTCCTGTCAGAGCTGCATTTATTTGTCAAAGGCTCAAAAAATGAGAGTGGATCCTTAGGCTAGAGGAGAGGGAGAGCTGCAGCACTCCGACTGGATGTGACACCTGCAGACTTTGAGCACCATCAATCCTGATGCTAACACCGTGTGTTTGCCACACCCACTTCAGCAGCTACGAACCTAGACATCTTATGGGAGAATAAGAGAAAATATTGCATTAGCCCTAGGTGCTAAAAGAAAACGTGGCACTTTATATTTTTGTCAACTGTCCCTCTGAAAGAGAATTTCATAATACATTTTTGGGCACTTCAAATGTTTTCCCCCTAAGGGAAGATTTAACAAAATGGTGAGCGTCGTGTACCTGAGATCCAGAAGCAAGGCTGTCTACAAACGATAGACTTCAGAACATGGACCAGTGGCCTCAATCTTTATTAAAAGAAACATAGGTCAGAAAGGAAGCACCCACATGAATCAGGAAACCATCCTGAACTACAGAACTTTTGCTCAAATATGAAATATTTATTTCCTCTTAAATTCATCCATGCTGTTAAAAAGATCCCTGGATACTAGGATTTCTATTAAGAATTTCTCATATTCTGGTTATAAACTTCAAGTAGCTGCCAAGTAGCAACATACGTTTTAGATGATAGATTGAGGAAATGTTTTTAATAGTGTAATCAAAAGAATCTCTACTTCATATGACTATACTCTCAAGTCATAAAAATGCATAATAAAATACAAACTGAAGGAACTTTGCTTCAACTCAAAACTTATATTACAAGGTTTCTGCTAAAAAAATCAAGTAACGTTTCCCTCCGTAATACCATAGCAATATCCCTGTTTGTAACAATTGTTTGTAACACTTACCCTCCTGATTTATGGGAAAATTAGGAAAGGAAGAAGAAAGTAGGAAGATGGAAGGGAGATAACAAGGGATTCCATTGTGGGGTGGTTTTTCCTCATCTAAATACCTGGAATCCTAGGGAAATGGGACAGAAAGGAACTATGGTTCGCTGTGGTTCACCACACCTACATTTACACCATATATATTTCTTTTTTTATGTAGTAAAGATCTGGAAACAGGAGACATGAGCATAGAAGAAAAATGTTCTCTTTTGATCAGACTTTGACCACCGTAAGTCTTGACGCTAACACCTTGGGTTTGCCACTCCCGCCTCAGCAGTTATGAACCTAGAATATGGGAGAATAAGATGGAAACAGAAACATAGTAGAATTTGTTTCTTCCCGATCTCTTTCTCATAAGAAAACTGCTTATTTGGAATGCTGCTGTTGTTGGATGACATTTGCTAAAATGAACACCTCTGATGAGAAAGCAGGTGATTGGGCTTCGTAGTCATGCAGTATTAGTGAATGAGCATCGGAATGCTTTAACGTTTCTCTGGCTGCATCACACAATTTTTTGAGATTTGAATAGAGCGTAGGCTTACCAGGTTGCATTACACTGAGGAGTAACCCAGAAAATGCTGTAGCAAACTTGAAATAATTAAGAGTCTGTTATTCTTGTCAATGAAGCATGTGATATATTGATCTATTTCTTACTCAACTAACTGTCATTCCTCCAGTCATTTCGTGTATTCTAAGTGATAAGTCCTAATTTTTTAACCACTTACAGAGGTGGAAGAGAATGCCAGTTTTCCTGGTCTCTTTCTCAACTGCAGAGCAGGTACATGGTTTAGTTGTGGCCAATGGAAGACAAAAGGAAATCATCTGGGGCTGGAGGAGAAAGATCGTTACCTGCTTTCCCCAACCTGTGTTACACTGCCCTGTAGACATAGGGTGTTTGAAGAGATATTGTCAAACTGAAGGTGATTTAGCAAAAGGACCAGAAAATCTTGGGTCCAAACTGGCCTTTGCAATTCATTGCACAAAACTCTGAACCACCTGCCTACTGATATGCTAAAGCATCCAATGCGATTTGAGTAGTAAATGAATTACTAAAGGGATCTGTTTTGTATCATCAGTTTAGTTTTGTATTTGGTAGTTTTTTTAAAAAGATTTATTTGTTTATTTTAGAGATAGAGAGTGCAGGGGGGAGAGGCAGAAGGAGATGAAGAGAGAAAATCTCAAGCAGACTCCCTGCTGAGTGCAGAGCCCATGGGGCTCAGTCTCACTACAAAGAGATCATGACCTGAGCCAAAATCAAGAGTCAGACATTTAACCAACTGAGCCACCCAGGCGCCCCTGTATTTGGTAGTTTAAGGAGAGGTTGGAATCTAAATGTAATCATTCTTAGTCTTATTGGTAAATTAAAACCTCTTCTATTTTCAAATTTGAAGATTTTTATAATTTCGTTCTTTTATTAGGCTAGCCTTCATTTGAGTCTTTTAAAGGTTATTTTGTCAGAAAATTCAGCATGCAAGTGGAAACAAGTCACCTTGTCACTGGTTACACAAAAGGATAAATAAAAATCGGAATACCTTGTCCCTATATGCTCTGTCTCTGTTGTGCTGATTTTTAAAGAACCAAGTGTATTTCCCCAGCTCCTATTGGTCCTCTGGTTCTTTACCTGGGGAAAAATGAGAACAACCGTTAATCTGCATTACAGAAAATAATACTGGAAGATAGAGGGTAAAGTCTGCTTATGCTTTACAGATCTGAGTCAATACACAAGTATGCATCTGTTCATACTTTAATGAGAGGAACTACTTAAGAAGAAAGAAAAAATACTCAAAAATCCTCTACACCATTGAGAACTGCTGAGCTTTCTAGCTCCCCCTTTTCACCTCTAGTTAGTTGTGAAGTCATAAGAAAACTGAAAAGAGATTTTGACTTTTCCCTATTCAGTCCTCTCATGCTATTTTATGAATTAAATATATCTAGACTACAGGTAACTTGTATTAGCATGGTGGTATAGAATACATATCCATCTATCTATCATCTATCATCTATCTATCTTATCTACATATAAATCAATAGACAATCCTTATATGTCTTAAACGTATTTAATTTGGGTTAGTCCCTATATGCTAACTGCATTAGTTAATTTAATCCTCACAACTACCATATGCATTTTCATAATTGCCATTTTACAGATGAAGAAACGGAAATTTAGAGAGACATAGTCTCTTGAGTTCATACAGCCAGCAAATAAGTGGGGTCGGGATTTGATCCCATTCAGCCCGACTTGCTAAACCACCCTCTTAATCATTTCATTATACACACTGACATGTGTATACAGTTGTTTTCTGATGCAGTAGTTTCTTTTATCACTGTCTAGTCTATTCTGTTATCAACTTAACTGCTATTATCAACTTTAACCAATAGATAGGAGATTAATCTACCTAAATCTCAAGAGCTCTCCCAACATTTGTCCTTTCTGAAGTCTATTTTAGTTTTATCTTTGATTTTTAAAGCTTAAGTTGTCCGGAGTGAATTTATCCAGACCAAGTATCCAGAGTAACGGACACAAAAATTTATACTGAATTTCATGCAACAGACCCTCAGTGAAATGTGGGGTATTTATAATGGCCTATGGCATTGAAATGCAGGAAATGACATTGAGATTTCCATTAACATTCTGGAACTGGAAAGTAACTGCCCCAAGGTAATCAGCACTATAATGGCTAATTAAGTATTTCCCTGTGGTCACCTGGAACCATGTGTCCAACATGAGCAAAGCTTTGGGTGACTAACTGCTGTCCTAGAACAGCTCAGAAAGGTCGAATAATTCTGTAAGCATGGGTAAAGAGAGTTGTTTCTGACAGTTTTCCATATATTTTTTTTAATTTTATTTATTTATTTGAGAGAGAGAATGAAAGACAGCACGAGAGGGAAGAGGGTCAGAGGGAGAAGCAGACCCCTCGCTGAGCAGGGATCCCGATGTGGGACTCGATCCCGGGACTCCAGGATCATGACCTGAGCCGAAGGCAGTCGCTTAACCAACTGAGCCACCCAGCGCCCCATAAAAATTTTATTTATTTATTTGACAGAGAGAGAAAGAGAGAGCACAAGCAGGGGGAGCAGCAGCAGACGGAGAAGGCGAAGCAGGCTCCCCGCGGAGCAGGGAGCCCGATGCGGGGCTTGATCCCAGGACCCCGGGATCATGACCTGATCCAAAGGCAGACGCTTAACCGACTGAGCCACCCAGGCGCCCCTTGTTTCTGACAGTTTTCCGTATTTTAAAAGCAAAAGAATGACAAGCTCAAATCTTAAAATGCTTGCCTCAAGGCATGGACTGAAACTCAGGGCCTTTCTGTGACTAGGCTGAAAAAAATCTCCTCTCTTATGGCCGTAGGGCTGAGATCACCAAAAAAAAAAAAAAAAATCAACCTTAGAGATTAAGTCTGTAGATTGCTGAATTAAAAGTCAGTTCAATTTATAGCCTTCTCAGTTTTCTTATGCAAAGTTCAAGCACAACTCTAGAACTAATATATCCCCAATCACTGGGACAATTAGGGTACAGTATATGAGAATAAGATTAGTTGGAGAACCCAGATCTCTCAAATCCTCATGAAATACCCTTTTTAAAAGAAAGAAAATCCATGTTTCTCATTCAAGAGAAATCAAACAATCTCTGTATTGTTGAGAGACTACTGACCATAATCGTGAATATATACAGAGATTGAAATGCAGAATTAGAATAGTGAAGATAAGAATTAGTCCCAGAAGGATATACAGGAATTTGCTAATTTGTGTAGTCAGAGCCCGGAAATTATTTGTAAGATTGGATTTTGAGAAAGCTTAGCCCAGGAGGGGGCTGGGGAACATGATTTTGGATGAGGCTGGATTTATTGAAATAGTTACTCTCAACAGAATTTCTGCATTTATTGAGTGAGCTTAAGAAGCAAGGTGCTGCCTCTGGTTTAGATAAAGCAAACCTGGATCCAGTTTGTTAACCGGCATTGAAAGAGCAAAAATTCCAAAAAGGCCAGATACCTAGAAAGAAGTATTATCGCAGACTTTGAGATATTGCAATGCTGGATTGGATTTTCTATGTTCATCTGTTCATTCATCGTGGTTATTATACTGAGCATAGCGGATTGAAAAGTAACCAGATCATGTGGAAAATTATTATCTGCATATATACCTGACAATGAGCCAGGAAGTTGCTTGAAATGAAATACAGTTGTTATGGTCTCTTAAAGGGGAAACTGTGTACACATTTTACAACCACAAATATATACTGTGAATCTTTCAGTAGCTCTCCATAAAGAGACCAGGATTAATATCCAGAACAACTTTATACGGGATAATGAGAAATAGCTGACAATTTTAGAAAGCACTGGGTACAACGTGTCAAGTATTACCGTGGCCTACTGGGAAGAGGGGGTGCTTGTAGTGTTCAAGTGATAGAGGAGGACTGATTATTACCTCAAACCCATCCTAGTTTGTTTTTTTTTCCTTCTCATATTCTGAGATGAATAATATGAATATTCTCAGAAAATGGAAGAGTCCATCACTGACTACACTGTAAAGATCATTATTGCAGGAATGGTCAGGATGAAGCTTTAGGAGACTCCTCTCCCTACAAAAGTAATGACATATCCTCAGGAAATTCAAAGATATTAGTGCCACCACCGAAAACCTACAAAATAAAAAAATCAGGGTGAAAATTTCCATATCGTCCCTGTTCAATTTTTAATCTGACCTCTGAAAATTCCTGATGAGACTTAGAAAATTATGGGATTATTGAAGCTTAATTTAAAAAAAAAAATGACTTCAACTATATACACCATCCCTGATGTTGTTGCCTTAGGGGATAAAATAATGCAGCCACTGGTTATTGGTATCAGCTATTGAAAAAGTTTATTTTTCCCAGTAAAGCCAGTAGTATCCTTTTACTTCTTGTGTTCATTTTCAACTCCTGCTTTAACAGATTGCCCGCCACAAATTTCATGGCTTAAAACAGCAAAAACATATAATTTTTTAGTCCTAGAGGTCGGAAGTCTATGATATGTAAGCAGGACCATGCTCCTTCTGGGGAGAATCTGTGTCCTTGTCTTGTGGTCACAGGTTGCTCCTCTTCTACTTCCTTTATCACAACTTGTCTGACTTTGACCTTCCTGTATCCCTCTTCTAAGGACCCTTGTTATTGCATTGGGCCCCCCCCTGGATAATCCAGGATGATCTCCCATCCCTAGTTCCTTAACTTCAGACATTTTGCCATATCAAGAAACATATTCAGAGGTTCTGGGGATTATAATGTGGACATATTTGGGGGCCAATATTCAGTCTGCCACACTCTTGTACTCTTGCCGTGATAGTAAGAGTTTGTACTGTAGATAGATGTTATACGAGAGGACCACAGAGTGGGAGATCATACAGCCAAAGAGAACATTTTAGATTTCACTTTAGGAAAGTTTCTGGAGTTGGAATAGTCTGCAGGCATACCAGGATATTATCTCTAAAGTCAATGAAATACTGTTCATTTTCTGTTCTGCCACCACTAAGAAGGAACAACAGTATTTCAAAGGCTGTTCAGGACTTGGAAAACATTTTGGTTTTCAAACCCATTTCCCAGGTGAAATAAGAAATTGTGACATTTGTGTGTGTGTGTGTCCCAGAGCAAGAAAAAGCACTACCAGGTGAGACTGTGACTGAATCTTTCAACTAGTCTGAACATTGAGCAGATGTAATGATTCCCAAAGTCCGTGACAGAATGGATGGAGCCTTTGGCCAGCATCATTCTCACAATGGGAGAGTTGGGTCCTAACATGGGGATGAAAAGCCATGATCCTTTCATTAGTTAACCTTAGAGAAAGAGCTCTTAACTTGCTACATGGCTCTGAGAAAAATTAACAAATGACAAGACGATGCTCCCAACACCATTTGGTTGAGAGTGCTAGTATGGGGCATATGCTGTGCTCTCCAAACCATTTATCTATACAGTGCTGTTTCTCTTATGGCCAGAATGCAGAAATCCAGGAACCAAGGAGCAGATGTGGGAGCAGTGACTCAGTAAAGTACATTCTTTGATCTTCTCTAAAATTAATCTCATTTTTGCCACTCTAGGTTTATCCTCACCAAGGCATACAAAAAATGCTTACATTATATTAGAAGCTGATAATATCTTATAGCCCTTTTAGGTATTATGCCACTGAATCTATTGACAAAAAATAATTTATATCATTGGTAAATAGGTTTCTGTTAAATGAAGGGAATAGAGCAGAATATAAGATCTTCAGTGTGTAATATATTAAATTAATATAGCAAATGTAAATTTTAAAAGAAGACCACTGAAGTGTTATCCAAGCAGAATCACCAGAAAATCCGTTTCTTTAAAATTAAAGTTTAGGCAAAGTATTCCAGTTAGCTAAATTGTTTGGCAAAAAGAAGGGGAATATCGTCAGGAGGATGAGCACCACAAATTTGTGATTTGAACAATCACAGAAGCAGATATTATGGTGTTTGCTTATTAGATTACACTCAAACACCAAAACTATATTTTCCCCCTCCTTTTCCATACTATTAATAAAGGACATACTGATTATGAACGCATATGGCATAGGTTATGGGATATCTAGAAAGAAAAAGAAAAGGACAAGAAACAAGAAAAAGAATGCAAATCATTCAGAGATCATGAAACTGTTGAGTTCATACCTTGAGTTTATGGTTGCCTCTCTTTTGGGGAGGCAGGGAGGAGGTGTGTGTATATATGTGTGTGGGTGTGGGTGTGTGTATATTGTGTATTTAGATATACATTATACATTTATAATAATATGATATTGTCATATATATGACAGGAAAGAATGCTACACTCATGTGTTAAATTGTTAGTGTGAAACAAAATGATGTTGTATTTATGCTGTGAAGCCAAGGAAAGTGATGATGAATAAATTATTTTTGCAGGCACGTCTTTCCTTCCATTCTCTTTCAGTCATAATGGCTCTTAGAAACCTACCCTGTCCAATTATATGCAGGCTGCTCCTTTCTCCTCTAGGTCTCAGGACTCAAGCTAATCAAGTTAAACTCTTGTGAAAGTTAATCATGACATAAAATCTTTGAAACTGGGCTAGTCTCTAGAAACAGAATGAAGAAAGTGTATGTGAGTTCTTTTTCTTTTTCAGATTTATTTATTTATTTATTTATTTATTTATTTATTTATTTGAGAGAGAGAGAGAGAGTGCATGCAAGTGGGTGGCAGGGACAAAGGGAGAGAGAGAATCTTAAGCAGGTTCCATGCCTAGCGCAGAGCCCGACACAGGGCTTGATCCTATGCCCCTGGGATCATGCCTGAGCCAAAACCAAGAGTCTGACACTTTATCAACTGAGCCATCCAGGCACCCCATGTATGTGAGTTCTTCTCCACAAATCCTCAGCCTTTCTGTTTCCTGCCTTTTCTAAGATTCTATTGTAGTTTTCTCAGCTACCATTTGCCCTCAAATGAATTTACTGTATAATGAAGTTAGCTAGAAATAGTTATTCTACTGTTTGTAAGAAAAATAGCTCTACTGTACATATGAATAATATCTTCAAAATTTTAAAAATAAATGATTTACTCATGAAATAAAATTTGTGAAACATCCCAATTTGGTTACATTTGAGGTTTTCTGCATTTGGACAAAATAATTCTAACTAAATTGAGCAGTGTGTGTAGTCATCCCCTCTTCCTCTCTTAGTCATTAAACATAACATGGAAGGAAGCAGTTTTTAGAGTCCATGTATTTTCTCTAGCTTTCCTTCTTCATATAGGGTTCTGCTCTTCCATGTTTTCCTGTCAAAATGGCCATTCATCATTTAAGGTCAAATTATCTTCTTTCTAAGGGAATTAATTATTCCCTTGCTTGTATTCTTACATGCAGGGTACATGAATAAGAGTTTATTGGAATTGAATATGTGTGCATTTGTCTTGCTTACTGGACTCTGAGTTCCATGAGGACTTTATGAGCATATTTTTCATTTCTAGTCTTTAACAGATGCCTCACACAAAGTAGATGGTCAATAGTTAAGAATTTATGCAACAACATGGATGGAGCTAAAGAGTATTATGCTAAGCGAAATAAATCAGTCAGAGAAAGACAAATACCATATGATTTCACTCATGTGGAATTTAAGAAACAAAACAAATGAGCAAAGGGAAAAAAGGCGGGGGGGACAAACCAAGAAACAGACTCTTAACTGTAGAGAACAAACAGTTGGTTACCGAATGGAGGTGGGTGGAGGGATGGGTAAATTAGGTGATGGGGATTAAGGAGTGCACTTGTTGTGATGAGCACCGAGTGTTGTATAGAAGTGTTGAATCACTATATTGTACACCTGAAACTAATATTACACTGTATGTTAACTAACTGGAATTTAAATAAAAAATAAAATAAATTGCAAAGCAGCAAAAGAAAGCAGAAAAAGAAGACAAGAGTGATTTAACCTCCACTCACTAATATTATCCATCTCCCAGTAAAAAACAAAAATGAAGAAAAAAGAAATTTGCCTTTATAGTTTATTCATAGTAGATAAGAAAGAGCTAAAGGTGAATTACTTTTCATCAGCAACTGTAAGATTTCAAAGCAAGTTGGCATATTTTGATGTATGTTCATTTTTTTTTCCCTTGCTCCATACCTGAAGGGGAACATTTTCAAAACCAGAGACAAGGAAGTTACATGGAGACAGAATTTCTTTTATTGCTGTTTGGTTTGCTCTTTGCAGGATGCTAGGGTTTTTTTGTTTTTGTTTTTTTTCCAACTAGTAGTAAAGTTCATGTAGGCAGAGAAGTTAGAACAACTAGAATTCAAGAAAGAGGTACACAGTACTTTCACATCGACTTTGTGACAAGGAGATCAAGAGGGTTATTTTAGAGCAGTAATCTCCAAATGGAATCAGTGCATTCTCGAGATTATGCAAGATCAACCATTGAAATGAAGAAAGAATATACGGTATCAATATCTTTGCCCCATCTCTATCTATACCTATATTGACATATTAAAGAAATTAAGTTTCATTTATAATTAATAGAAGGCTTGATACTGAATGTTCCCTCATTTAATTTGTCAGGTGGCTCTGTGTCAAACACATCAACACATGGGAGGCAATCTGAGTAAAGGAGTAAATCTTTAAATCTCTAAATCTGAGTAAATCTACAACTCAGGACTTCAGAGGTTCACACTCACTCTGAGATTCTTTCAGTTTATTGGGACATTGAAATTTACATGTTCTAAGTTGAGAGGATTTATAGACTATGTTATCTAATTTTACATTTGCACTCACAAAAATGTATTTAAAATATTTATTTAAAGACATATAGATTAAAAACTAAACTAATACAATAGAAGCAAGAACAATTCCAGTAGCAGAATTGACAGCTTTGCTCTTTTCCTAGCTGTCTTATCAGCAATATTATGAAACAAAAGGTTTGTCAATGATGATCTAATCAGAGATGAGTAGAAGTTGGGCAAAACAATTAGTAAAGCAGTACACACATATCCACATGCACAATTATATACCTCCATTTACAATTATTTTACTGATAGAAATGTACAGTCCATAAATTTGTCTGAAAATCAGTGGCTTGGAGGACTGGGTAGACTAAGATCAGTTCTTGAGAAAAAAGTGGCCAATGATGAAATAAATACATTGGTGAAAACAAATGTAGTTTAGCAAAAAAATTAAATAAGTAAATAAAAGGAGAAAGGAAAAGACTGAGGTGGGAGGGTAAAGCACTATAAGAGAATAAGAGGTGGGGTGCCTGGGTGGCTCAGTCGTTAAGTGTCTGCCTTCGGCTCAGGTCATGATCCCAGGGTCCTGGGATCGAGCCCCGCATCGGGTTCCCTGCTCCGCAGGAAGCCTGCTTCTCCCTCTCCCACTCCCCCTGCTTGTATTGTCTCTCTCTGTCAAATAAATAAATACAATCTTTAAAATTAAAAAAAAAGAGAATAAGAGAAGTGGAAAATAAATACAGTCAATATAGTCCTGAGATCAGAAGAAACAACTGAATCAAGAGCAGAAGCAAAACAATACTTTCATATTTAGTGTAGCAAAGCCCTTGCAATAAGACTTTATATTGCAATGTATGCCTGTCATACCCTGAAAGGTATACAAGAAAGTCAAAGCTAGACAAAACAATGAGGTCCAAGATTAGGTGGGCCTGAGATATTTACTTATTTGCTCAAAGCTAGTGTATTTTAAATAGCAGTCTGGTGAGCAGGGATTAGGGGCATATGATCAGAATCAAACCAATCCATTATCCTTGTTCTTATTTGCAGTTTCCTTTATTTAGTAGATATGCATGTATCTCTATCCCATAATATAATTTGATCCATTGCAAGTACTGTATTGGATCTGGATTTCCAATGAAAAGCCCTGTTTTGAAGAAGATTAATCATATCCTTCATAGATACGAGAATGACTGGAACTATGTGGTGCCTCAGGAAAAAGCCCATCTTATCTGGTGACAAGGGGGATATAGTTATTCCCTGTGCATGCATGCGTGCACAGACTTGTACTTTTTTTTTTTTTTAAGTAGGCTCCATTACCAGCGTGGAGCCCAACACGGGGCTTGAACTCATGATCCTGAGATCTGAACTGACTTAACTGACTGAGTCATCCAGACGTCCCCAAACTTGGTTATTATTTCTTGTTGTCTGCACAGACAAATGCAACCCCTCTATATTTTAGTTCAAAAAATTGCAGAAACTATAGGAGTTCAGGATGCTATTTCATAATCTGTTGGCATCTCTTGGTGAAGGGAAGAAAGCAACAGCATCAATGTACAAAGAATTGACAGCAACTTAAGAGAAAATGTCAAGGACAATAGTCAGCACTGTTTTAAACATGCTACATTACCAATTCTCTTGGTGTCTCAGGAGACCATATTGTGTAGAAAAATATAGACTTTTTTACACTGAGTCAGAGAATATCTCAGAAAACTTGGGTTGAGAAGAAATTGTAGAAATCATTTGACCAATTAATTTTTCTCATGTTTTTATTTTTACAGATATTTAAGAGATGTATGACAAATGTGTTTATCAGAATATGCATAAAAAAGCTCTTTCAATAGTTATAAAAAAGTTTTCAAGTGATAAGAAAATATTGAGTGAGTCACTTTGGTAGCAGTAACTCTTAGTTAAATAATAGACAAAATTCTACTTCTTCCTGTCAGGTGTGATGCAAAGACGTCTTTGAAGTGCATCTGTTCTGTCAGGAATATCTTGCTGACATCTTGAAAATCTTTTTTGAATTCTCATTCATGCTATATTGCCAAACAGGATTTCAATTCTCATTCTCTTGTGTGCTTGACTTCTGGACCAATAACTTTGCATTCATCTTTTTCACTATAGCGTCCTCTATGTGTTTTGATGGCTGGTTGTGGGGGTACTGTACAAACATGATTGGGCAAATACATCAGAAAGGTTGAATTGCAAATGGAAGGAGGAATCACACACATTCAGGTAATAAATTATAAATATAAGCTCTTAACAATGAAATTTCCCAGAAAATATACCTTTTCCACCTTTTATACAGCAAGCATGGAGCTACTGAAAATTTATATTAAAACAATCTAGCAACATCAGCAATAACTTTTACCTATCATTATATTTTCCAACATACCTTTCATTAGAGTTTTGCATTATAAGATTTATCTAATCCCTCTCCATTCTATAAGAACGTATTCTGTCTAACAATAGAATGTAGTAAGCTTTAGTGTTTCTTATCAAAATTTCCATTTCAGTATGCCCCATGGTAATATAATTATTATAATATTGGAAAAAATTCATGTTCAATGTACCCAAAGCTATTTCACAACATCAATTGCAGTAGAAATATGAGCAGAATATTTCATGCTTCTCTTCTCTCTTGAGGATAACACCTTTAGTAATTTCCATATGTCATCCAGTTAATGTGACAAACAAAGAAAGTTGAGGATTTCAAGCACAATAACAGAATTGAAAAATTTTGATTGACTGGTATATTATAACTCTTATTACATACTGTGGACCCAGGATGTTATAATAATTAGCCTGTCAAGTCAATTGTTACTCTTCATTAAAAATGAATATAAGGGAGCAATTAAGCTCACAACTTTAGCTTCATTAGGACATTTTCTTTTTGCAGTTGGGTGCAATTCAGTGTCTCTATCTAAAGGATGTATCATTTTCTAATAGAAGGTTTCACCTTCATTATTTTGATTATGTACTTGAATAGCAAAATGTAAGCTTACGTAATGACTGGGTGAAATTCTGAGTTATTTATAATTTGCCTTTTGAAACTCATTGTAGATACTAGAATCCGAAGAAATTATTGCTAGGCAGGAGGAAAACATACTGTCCTTTGAAGAAGTTCATCAAGGCATAAGGGATAAACGTACTAGAGGTGAGCAGTGGATGGGACAGCCCAGACATCACCATCAGAGTGTTAGGTAGGTTGTCAAGAATATTTAGTGACAGGAGTTGGGACAATCTGGGATTCAGGAACAGAACTCCAGATATTTAAAACAGCTTATTTCAGGAGAAATTACTAAAATAAAATAAATAGCAAGCATAGGTTATAAAGGGGTAAGAGAATTAGTAAGTGAGTAAATAACTAGACAGTCATCACTGTGCTAACCTTTTTCGATACATTTGCTCATTAACTCACAATTTTAGACATGGAGTACAATTTCTGCTGTACTCATGAAGAAACAGTAGTTTGGAGATCTAAGCTTTATGAGGCCAGAGGCCATTATTTCTATTTGCAGCAACCCACCAAAAGGCCTGGCACATGGTGGGTAGTAAATAACTGTTCATTGATTGAACCAATGGACTCTCGATTAATTTATAGTAGAATGATGAAGCTAGGAATTAAACCAAAACAGTGATTTCCATCAACACAGCAGAAACAGAAAATGAAAGAAAGGAAAACAGTAATTTGCAGTATATGAGAAATAAAAATGAAACAACAGCCACAGGGTTAAGAATGCTGTCTCCCAAGTTGTTGATTTCGTTAGAAGAACAGCAGTACATGCAGAAAGCCAAATAATGTGTCTTCAGTTATCTCTTATAAATTGATATCATTTGATTAATCCTCTTTGAGAATTGGTTGTTCATCTGTCTGTTAATAAATTTATTTTAACACCTAGCTCATACTTTTTATTTAGCTCTAACACATATTATTATACTTACCATATATCTAATAAGATTAGGCAGCGAAACATAAAGGAATAGTAATGAACTTTGGACTTTGTGTGTTGTCTTTTGGTGTTCAGCTCTGGTACCTACCAGTTTAGTTACCTTGGACAAATTATTATTTTTTTATTTAAATTCAATTAGCCAACATCATTAGGTTCAGAGGTAGTCTTCAGTGATTCATATAACACCCAGTGCTCATCACATCACGTGCCGTACTTAGTGCACATCACCCACTTACCCCATCCCTCCACCTACCTCCCCTCCAGCAACCCTCAGTTTGTTTCCTAGAGTCAAGAGTCTCTCATGGTTTGTCTCCCTCTTGATTTCTTCCCATTCAGTTTTCCCTCCCTTCCCCTATAATCCTCTGTGCTATTTCTTATATTCTACATACAAGTGAAATCCTATAATAATTGCCTTTCTCTGATGACTTATTTCACTTAACATAATATCCTCCAGTTCCATCCACGTCAATGTAAATGGTAGGTGTTCATCCTTTCTGATGGCTGAGTAATATATCATTGTATATATGTACCATAACTTCTTTATCCATTCATCTGTTGAAGGACATTTCAGCTCCTTCCACAGTTTGGCTATTGTGGACATCGCTGCTATGAACATTGGGGTGCAGGTGCCCCTTCGTTTCACTACATCTGTATCTTTGGGGAAAATACCCAGTAGTGCAATTAATGGGTTGTAGGGTAACTCTATTTTTAACTTCTTGAGGAACCTCCATACTGTTTTCCAGAGTGGCTGTACCAGCTTGCATTCCCACCAACAGTGTAGGAGGGTTCCCCTTTCTCCTCACCCTCACCAACATTTTTTGTTTCCTGTCTTGTTAATTTTTGCCATTCTAACTGATAGTAAGGTGGTATCTCATTGTGGTTTTGATTTGTATTTCCTGTATTTTCCTGTATTGTATTTGATTTGGATTTTCCTGATGCCGAGTGATGTTGAACACTTTTTCATGTGTCTGTTGCCCATTTGGATGTCTTCTTTGGAGAAATGTCTGTTCATGTCTTCTGCCCATTTCATGACTGGATTATTTATTTTTTGGATGTTGAGTTTGTTATGTTCTTTATCGATCTTGGGTACCAGCTCCTTATCTGATATGTCATTTGCAAATATCTTCTCCCATTCTGTCAGTTGTCTTTTAGTTTTGTTGACTGTTTCCTTTGCTGTGCAGAAGCTTTTTATCTTGATGAGGTCCCAGTAGTTCATTTTTGCTCATTTCCCTTGCCTTTAGAGATGTGTCTTGCAAGAAGTTGCTGCGGCTGAGGTTGAACAGATTGCTGTGTTCTTCTCAATGGGAGACATTGAGGTCTTTCATCCATTTTGAGTTTATCTTTGTGTATGGTGTTAGAGAATGGTCATTTCATTCTTCTTTTTTTAAAAGATTTTATTTATTTATTTATTTGACAGAGAGATAGTGAGAGAGCATAAGTAGGCAGAGCAGCAGACAGAGGGAGAGGGAAGAAGAAACAGGCTCTCCGCTGAGCAGGGACCCCGATGCAGGGCTTGATCCCAGGATCCTGGGATCATGACCTGAGCTGAAGGCAGACGCTTAACCAACTGAGCCACCCAGGTGCCCCAGTTTCATTCTTCTGAATGTGGCTGTCCAATTTTCCCAGCACCATTTATTGAAGAGACTTTTTTTCCAGTGGATATTCTTTTCTGCTTTGTCGAAGATTAGTTGATCAAAGAGTTGAGGATCACTGTTCCATTCCATTGATCTATATGTCTGTTTCTGTGCCAGTACCATGCTGTCTTGATGATCACAGCTTTGTAACATAGCTTGAAGTCAATCATTGTGCCCCCAGCTTTGGTTTTCTCATAATACGTTCTTAAAATTGTCTCTATTTCCCTAGTATTGGTCGTGATCTCTCCCCTTTCATGATTTTATTTATTTGGGTCCTTTCTCTTTTCTTTTGGATAAGTCTGGCCAGATGTTTATCGATCCCATTAATTCTTTCCAAGAACCAGCTTCTAGTTTTGTTGAACTGTTCTACTGTTCTTCTGGTTTCTATTTCATTGATTTCTGCTCTAATCTTTATTATTTCTTTTCTCCTGCTTGATTTAGGCTTTATTTGCTGTTCTTTCTCCAGCTCCTTCAGGTGTAAGTTTAGCTTGTGTATTTGAGATTTTTCTAATTTTTTGAGAGAGGCTTGTATTTCAATGTACTTCCCTCTTAGGACTGCCTTTGCTGTATCTCAAAGGTTTTGAACAGATGTGTTTTCATTCTCAGTTTCCATGAATTTTTAAAATTCTTCTTTAATATCCCAGTTGACCCATTCATTCTTTAATAGGATGCTCTTTAACCTCCAAGTGTTTGAGTTCCTTCCAAATTTCTTCTTGTGATTGAGTTCCAGTTTCAAAGCAGTGTGGGCTGAAAATATGCAGGGAATGATCCCAGTTTTTTGGTACTGGTTGAGACCTGATTTGTGACCTAGTATGTGATCTATTCTGGAGAAAGTTCCATGTGCACTCGAGAAGAATGTGTATTCTGTTGTTTTAGGATGCAGTGTTCTGTACATATCTGTGAAGTCCATCTGGTCCAGTGTGTCATTCAAAGCCCTTGTTTCTTTGTTGATCTTCTGCTTAGATGATCTGTCCATTGCTGTGAGTGGGGTGTTGAAATACCCTACTATTAATGTATTATTATCAATGTGTTTCTTTACTTTGGTTATTAATTGGTTTGTATAATTGGCTGCTCTCATGTTGGGGACATAAATATTTACAATTGTTAGATCTTGTTGGATAGAACCTTTAAGTATGATACAGTGTCCCTTTTCATCTCTTGCTACAGTCTTTGGTTTAAAATCTAATTTGTCTGATATGAGGATTGCTACCCCAGCTTTCTTTTGAGGTCCATTAGCGTGGTAAATGGTTTTCCATCCTCTCACTTTCAGTCTGGAGGTGTCTTTAGGTCTAAAATGCATCTCTTGTAGACAGCATATGGATGGGTCTCGCTTTTTTGTCCAATCTGATACCCTGTGTCTTTTGAGTGGAGCGTTTTGCCCATTTACATTCAGATTAACTATTGAAAGATATGAATTTAGTGCCATTGTATTGCCTATAAAGTCCCTATTTCTGTAGATCGCCTCTCTTTCTTTCTGGTATGTTACTCTTGGACTCTCTCTTCATTTAAGGGTCCCCCTTTATATTTCTTGCAGAGCTGTCTTGCTGGTCACATATTCTTTCAGTTTCTGTCTGACTTGGAAGCTCTTTATTCCTCCTTCCATTTTGAATGACAGCCTTACTGGATAAAGTATTCTTGTTTGCATGTTCTTCTCATTTATAACCTGAATATATCATGCCAGCCCTTTCTAACCTGCCAGGTTTCTGTGGATAGGTCTGATGTTAGTCTGATGTTCCTCCCTCTGTAGGTAAGGAGCCTCTTGTCTCGAGCTGCTTTCAGGATTTTCTCTTTTTCTGGAAAATTTGCAAACTTTACTATTACATGTCAGATGATTGATCTATTTTAATTGATTTTGGGAGGGGTCCTCTCTACCTCTTGGACATGAATGCTTGTTTCCTTCCCCCGATTAGGGAAGTTCTCAGCTATGATTTGCTCAAATATACCTTCTGGCCCTCTCTCTCTCTTCACCCTCAGGCACCCCAATAATTCTGACATTGGAATGTTTCATGGCATCATTATTTTCTTAAAGCCTTTCTTCCTGGGCTATTAGTTGTTTTTCTCTCTTTTCCTCAGCTTCCTTCCTTTCCATCAGCCTGTCTTCTATATCACTTACTCTCTCTTCTGTGTCATTCACCCTAGCTGTTAGAGCATCCTGTTTAGACTGCATCTCAGTTATAGTATTTTTAAGTTTGGCCTGATTAGATCTCATTTCTGCACTAAGGGATTCTCTAGTAGCATAAAAGCTTTTTTCGAGCCCAACTATTACTTTATAATTGTTATCCTGAATTTCATCTCTGACATCTTACTTATATCCATACCCATTAGATCTGTGGCAGAGAACATTATCTCTGAGTCTTTCTTTTGTTATGAATTCCACCTTCTAGTCATTTTGCCCAGAGAAAAATGGTTGAGAGGATGAGCAGTATCAAAAATATCAACTACGACCCAAGCAAAATACACATCAGACAAATCCGAAGCAGTCAGAAACCAAAACAGCAAAACAAAGCAAAACAAAACAAAAAGGGAGGGGGAGAGAATATAATCTCACAGGGTGGACAAAGCTGAGTGATCCACTTGTTCCTGAGTGAATTTTGGTCTCTGTGTTAGAAGAAACTAAATCCCAAAATTGCAAAGAAAGCAAAACTTATATATATATATATATATATATATATATATATATATATATATATATATATATA
>NC_058415.1:53355607-53356895 GCF_002201575.2 Neomonachus schauinslandi | reverse complement strand
ATATATATATATATATATATATATATATATATATATATATATATATACAAATAAAATTGAATAAAGTGAAAAAAGGCCAAAAATGAAGCATATATCTAGAAAAAGGAAAAGGAAAAAATAAAAGTTAAAAAGCGATGTAAAAACAAAGAGTTGATAAAATAAGAAACTAGTTGAAACAGGAAAAAAGAAAAAAATAGAAATGGAAAATTTTAGACTGAAAGATAAACGAATCATGAGAAAAAAACCTCAAGTTCTATATACGATTTTCCCCTAACACTGGAGTTTTACAGTCTTGTAGGATCCATAAACTAGGTGCGCACCTGTTCTTCCAGTTTGTCTTTGGGGGGAGGGGCCTGCTGTGCTGCTTTTCAGGTGTCTTTACCTGGGTGGAGTTGCACCGACACTTGCCAGGGTCTGGGCTCAGTGTAAACTGGTCCTCTGTGTGGCTTTTCTTCCCTGAAGGATTTCCATGCCTCTTTAGAGGATCAAAATAAAAATGGCCATGCCCCATTCTCCAGCCCCAGAGCTGAAAGATCATGGTCCCCCCTCTTCTTACCTCTGGAACAGTCTTCACCTTTGTGTGTGCCAAACTCTGCAGAATCCTGCAGTGCGTGCCCACACAATCCTCCCAGGGGGAGTCCAAGGGTACAGAGTTACTGCCCTGTGTAGTTCTCTGGGGCTGAGAGGGGTCGTGGGCTTGTGTGTGCACCTGCTCCACCATTCTGGGAGATGTCAGACAGTCCACACATTCCAGTCGTTTTCGGGGTGTCCAGGTGGATAGCGGTCACCCAATTGACCCAGCTGGCAGTTTATGGTGACCCAAGCTGAGTCGTCCCTGGGCTCGGTGACTGTAACCAGTTTCCTGCTCCATGGCTTGGCACTCTACCGGCTCAGGCACCCCCATTAGTTCTGTGACCCGCAAGATCCTGAGACCACACTGACCCACGTAGAATTTTTCCCTTTTCATCCCCTGAGCCCCTTTCAAACAGGGATGTCTCTAACTGGAGCAGATTTCTAAGGGTTCTGATCTTGCCCTCCAGGGCTATATCACTTTGTGGTAGGTGGCTATTGGAGATTCCCTCCCCTATCCATTTATCTTCTGATATTTCCCCTCAGATTCACATCTCCTCACCTCCTACCTTGCAAAAAGCAGTCGCTTTTCTACTTGTAGAGTTCCAGATATTTTTTTTTTCCATTTTCACATTTAATTTTATTTATTTTTTTTATTTTTATGTTAATCACCATACATTACATCATTAGTTTTAGATGAAGTGTTCCATGATTCATT
>NC_058415.1:53273762-53355597 GCF_002201575.2 Neomonachus schauinslandi | reverse complement strand
ACAACAAAAAAACCAGAATGTGATCAAATATGATCAGGCTGGTATATAGATCAGTGCCACACACTAGATTTGGGGTGTTTTTGGTGTATTAGAAGAAAGTGCCTCCCAAAATTTTAAAGAAAGAAAAACTTATATATGTACAAAAATAAGGGTTGATATGATGAAGGGATGGAATATGACTGTAAAGATGGAAATTATAAAAAATTTTATAAAAGGAATTGATAAGAAGTTGTTTGAAAAAAGAAAGAAGAGGATTTAAAAAAAGAAAAAAAAAGGGAGAGGATGTGATCAGGCAGGGGAATAGAAAACACCATATACTAGAGATTTAGGGTATATTTTGATCTCTTAGAAGAAACTATCTCAAAATTTTAAAGAGAGAACAACTTATATATATATAAGCCAAAAATACGGGTAACTACTATGAAGGGATAGAATATGACTCTAAAAATGAAAAATAAAAATGTTTTTTTTTTTTTAAAGAAGGGATTGATAAGATGTTGGTTGAAAAAGGGAAAAAGAAAAATTCAAAAAGAAAAAAAAAGAAAAAAGACAGTTAAAAAAAATTAACTTTGAAAGACTACAGAATCATGGTAAAAAAGCCATGAATTCTATGTGCAGTAGTCCCCTACAGCTGGAGTTCTGCCGTTCTCATTGATGGGTAAACTTGGTCTTGGCTGGCTGTTCTCGCTGATCTTCTGGGGAGGGGCCTGTTGCCGTGGTTTCCAAATGTCTTTGCCGGAGGCAGAATTGCCCCGCCCTTGCCCCCTCCCAGCTAAGTAATCTGCTCAGGTTTGCTCTCCGAGGCTTTTGTTCCCTATGAGCTTTCCGTACAGCTTTGGAGGCGGAGAGTGAAAATGACGGCCTCCCAATCTCCGCCGCGGAGGAGCCGAGAACTCAGGGCCCCGCTTCTCAGTGAGCCCCCAGAGAAAAGCGGTCAGTCACTCCCGTCTCCCCGGTCTCCAGCCGCACTCCGTGCTCACCCGGCCTGTGACCACGCGTTTCTCTCTCTGGCACCCGACCCCGGGGTCTCCAAGCCCAGCAGATCCCTGGGGTGCACTCCTGCGCGGCTCCTCCCGGGGGAGGAAGGTGAGTCTCCCCGGATCTGCCGCTTGTTGGGTCCCTGCTGGAGGAGCAGGGGCCCGACTGTGCCGCGGATCACGGTTTATGGCAACCCCGAGCTGAGAGCCCGCGCCTGGGCTCCGCCTCTGTAGCCGGCTTCCGGGCTCCGATACCTGGGAGCTCTGCCACACTCAGGCACCCCTGGTCTTTCTGTGACCCGTGGGTCCTGAGACCACACTGTCCCGGAGGGTTCCACCCCCCGCTTAGCCACCAGAGTGACGTCTCTCAGCGGAGCCGACTTTTAAAAGTTCCGATTTTGTGCTCCACGGCTCTATCACTTGCCAGAAGCAGCCAACGGAGGCCCCTCCCCCGCCGTCTATCCTCCCGAATATCGCCTCGGATTCACTTCTGCGCACGTCCTACCCTCCAGAAAGTGGTCGCTTTTCTGATGAGAGAGTTGTTGCTCTTCTTTTCTTCGACCTCCTGTTGAGTTTGTAGGTGTTCAGAATGGTTTGATCCCTATCCAGCTGAATTCCTGAGAGGAGACGAAATTCAGGTCTCCTACTCCTCCGCCATCTTGCTCCGCCCCCAGATATTTTTTTTTTTCTTACTTTTTAGGCTGAAGTCATGGGTGTTCAGAATGGTTTGATAGTTATCTTGCTAAATTCAAGGGACCAGATGAAATGTGGTCCCCTAATCTATCACCATCTTACCTCCAAAATGGATCTGGGCAATTAATTATTTTATTTTATTTTGTTTTTAAAGATTTTATTTATTTATTTGTCAGAGAAAGAGCACAAGCAGGGGGTGCAGCAAGCAGAGAGAGAAACAGGCTCCCCGTTGAGCAAGGAGCCCGATGCAGGACTCGATCCCAGGACTCTGGGATCATGACCTGAGCCGAAGGCAGACACAACCGACTGAGCCACCCAGGCATCCCTGGGCAAATTATTTAATGTCTCTGAACTTCTGTTTGATTTATCTATGCCAAGGGACCTTTTATAGTTTAAAATGAAGATACAATTAGATAATTTCTGTGACAAGCCACCACCATAAAGTAAATGATTGGCTAATCTGGTAAGCCAGCAAACAAGTGAAATGAATCTTCTGCCAGAATAACTTTTATGCAGAATTGTCACTTTTTTCCATGAAGCTCATCAGTTCAGATCAACTAGTTCATCCTTTACAGAATTAAATTTAAAATAGTTGTTTCTTTAACTGTCATCCTATTGCATTTGACACTGCAACTCACCCTTCATTTCTGAAAATCCTTGGTCCCCTGGCTTTCATAGCACCATTCATTCTGAATATTTTTTTTAATATTTTAGCTGGTTTTTTTTTTCTTTTTTAACCAGGATACACATGTAGATATCCATATTATCATGAACTTAAACTGCTCTGTCCAGTAGAAATTTATGCAGTGATGCATATGTTCAAAGTCTGTGTTGGGACGCCTGGGTGGCTCAGTTGGTTAAGCGTCTGAGCTTCGGCTCAGGTCATGATCCCAGGGTCCTGAGATCAAGTCCTACATCAGGCTCCTTGCTCAGCGGGGAGCCTGCTTCTCCCTCTGCCTGCCACTCCCCCTGCTTGTGCTCTCTCTCTCTCTCTGACAAATAAATAAATAAAATCTAAGGGGAAAAAAAAAAGTCTGTGCTGTCCAAAATGGTAGCTAGTACCCACCTGCCGCTATTGAGCATTTGAAATATAGCTGGTGCAACTGAGGAGCTAAATTTTTAATTTTGTGTAAATTTTATTAAATTGAAATGTAAGTCTCAATAGCTACATATGGCTAATACCTGCCACATTGTGGTTCTGTATCATATGCCTCATCTTTGGTTTAGTTTGCAGATGTAGCAAATTGTATTTTTATCCAGATTGAACTGATAGAAATTTTTACAATAAGACTTGAGGCTTTTTGGATGAATATCCAACTTTTACATCAACATGGATGGGACTGGAGGAGATTTTGCTAGGTGAAATTAGTCAAGCAGAGAAAGTCAGTTATCATATGGTTTCACTTATTTATAGAACATAAGGAATAGCATGGAGGACATTAAAAGAAGGAAGGGGAAAATGAAGGGGCGGAAATCAGAGGGGGAGATGAACCATGAGAGACTATGGACTCTGAGAAACAAACTGAGGGTTTTAGAGGGGAGGGGGGTGGGGGGATGTGTTAGGCTGGTGATGGGTATTAAAGAGGGCATGTATTGCATGGAGCACCGGGTGTTATATGCAAACAATGAATCATGGAACACTACATCAAAAACTAATGATGTAATGTATGGTGATTAACATAACATAAAAAAAAGAAAAAAGAAAAAAAAAAGAGGAGGCTTTTCCTTTAGAAGTAATGCTTATTACATTCTCTAGGCCAGCATTTTACACGGGTAACTCTTTGGATATTAACCACTGATCAGTTTTATGGGCCCCTAATTGTAGGGTCTAGAATGATCATCCAGACCTATAGATGTATGCCAAGTAAAACAGAATCAATAAGCTCCCTGGAGTCAAGCTCTATGACATCTGTGCTATCAGAGTTGATCATCTGAACCTGACAGGTATATAGACTTTGTATCAAGTGAAAGGACAGATGTTTACCTTCCTTCTACAGGAACTTGTATAGTCCCTGCCTAAAATAAAGTTCCTGGTACATTCCCAATTTGAAACTGCTCCACTTTTTTTTTTTTTTTTTTAAGCATAGCTTAAGTAACAGAATTCCTTACTGCAGGCTTTGGGAATGAGTTACAAGTTGTGCTTACGTAGAACACCTGAATCAACTATTTGTAATTAATGGTACTGCTGGAAACTATTAGAAATTTAGCTAAATGAGACTTGATTTTTTTCTCTAAATTGACCAAAGTCACATATGCTTTATTATTCTGTAGACCAAGGATTGGCAAAATTTTTCTCTATAGGGTCAGATAGAAAATATTTTAGACTTTGTGGGCCAAGAAGCAAAATCAAGAGTATTATATAGACACATAGTCAGTTATAATGTAAAAGTCTGTTAGATTTTGTAAACAATACATGGTCCATACTGTTATAGTAAACATCGTAAACCTATGTTTGTGTATTTTTTATTCATAGATATTTGTTTTTGATGTCTTATTCTGTTCTTAAGACTATTATTTCCTCATTTTATAGTTTGCAGAGTTTAATTCATTTTAAAGTCACTTAGAGATTGTTCCATAGGTCTAATGTGTCACTATTGCTGTTCATTGTTGATGTCCTTAGTTTTCTTTAGGAGCTTTGGAAATTTAATTTTGTGAGATTTTCTTCGTGTTCTCTTCAATTTCTTTCATCAGTGTTTTATAGTTTACAGAGTACAGGTCTTTCACCTCTTGGTTAAGTTTATTCCTTGGTATTTTATTATTTTTGGTGCCATTGAAAATAAGATTGCTTTCTTAATTTCTCTTTCTGTGTCTTCATTATGAGTATATAGAAATGCAACAGATTTCTTTACATTGATATCGTATCCTGCACTTTACTGGATTCATTTATCAGTTTCAGCTGTTTTTTGAAGGAGTCTTTCGGGTCTTCCATTTTTAGTATCATGTCATTTGTAGATAGTGAAAATTCTACTTCTTCCCTACCAATCTGGATGGCTTTTATTTCTTTTTGTTGTCTGATTGCTGAGGCTAGGACTTCTAGTACTCTGTTAAATAACAGTGGTGAGAGTGGACATCCTTGTCTTGTTCCTACTCAGGGAGAAAGCTCTTAATTTTTCCCCATTGAGTGTGATGTTAGCTATAGGTTTTCCATATATGCCCTTTATTATGTTGAGGTATGTTTCCTCTCAACCTACTTTGTTAAAGGTTTTTTTTTTTTTTTACATTCTTTTTATCATGAATGGATGTTGTACTTTGTCAAGTGCTTTTTCTGCATCTATTGAAATGATATCATGGTTCTTATCCTTTCTCTTATTGATGTGATGTATCGCACTGATAGATTTGTGAATACTGAACCATCCTTGCAAATTGAGAATAAATCTCACTGATCATGGTGAATTTTTTTTAATGTATTGTTGGGTTTGGTTTGCTAATATTTTGTTGAGGATTATTGCATCTTTTTTCATCAGGGATATTGGCCTGTAGTTCTTTTTTAGTGGGGTCTTTGCTTTTGAATCAAGGTAATGCTGGCTTTGTAGAATGAGTTTGGAAGTTTTCTTTCCATTTGCTATTTTTGGAAACAGTTTGAGAAATATAGGCATTAACTCTTCTTTAAATGTTTGGTAGAATTCCCCTGGGAAGCCATTTGGCCCTAGACTCTCTGTTGGGAGATTTTTTGATTGCTGATGCAATTTCTTTGCTGGTCTGTTCAAGTTTTCTCTTTCTTCCTGTTTCAGTTTTGGTGGCTTTTATGTTTTTAGGAATTTATCCATTTCTTCCAGATTGCCTGATTTGTTGGCATATAATTTTTCATAATATTCTCTTATAATTGTATTTCTGTGGTGTTGGTTGTGATCTCTCCTGCCTCATTTGTGAATTTATTTATTAATTATTAATTTATTAATTTATTTGTTTGGGTCTTTTCTTTTTTTCTTTTTGGTAAGTCTGGCCAGGGTTTTATCAATTTTATTAATTTTTTAAAGAACCAGCTCCTGGTTTCATTGATGTGTTCTACTGGGGTTTTGTTTGTTTGTTTGTTTCCATATCAGTTATTTCTGCTCTAATCTTTATTATTTCACTTCTTCTGCTGGTTTTAGGCTTCATTTGTTATTCTTTTTTTAGCTACTTTAGGTGTAATGTTAGGTTGTTTATTTGAGATTTTTCTTGCTTCTTGAGGTAAGCCTGTATTGCTATATACTTCCCTCTTATGACCACTTTTGCTGCATCCCAGAGGTTTTGGACTGTCATGTTTTCTTTTTCATTTGCATTCATTCATTTTTTTACTTCTTCTTTAATTTCCTGGTTGACCCATTCATTCTTTAGTAGGATGTTCTTTAACCTCCATGTTTTTGTGGTTTTTCCAAATTTTTTCTTGTGCTTGACTTCAAGTTTCATAGCTTTGTGGTCAGAAAATATGCATGGTATGATCTCAATCTTCTTGTACTTTTTGAGGCCTGATTTGTGACCCAGTATGTGATCTATTCTGGAGAATGTTCCATGTGCACTTGAAAAAGAATGTGTATTCTGCTGCTTTAGGATGAGATGTTCTGAATATATCTGTTAAGTCCATCCAGTCCAGTGTGTCATTCAAAGGCGTTGTTTCCTTGTTGACTTTCTGCTTAGATGATCTGTCCGTGGCTATAAGTGGGGTGTTAATGTCCCTTAATATTACTGTATTATTATCAATGAGTTCCTTTATGTTTGTTATTAATTCTTTTTTATATTTGGGTGCTCTCAAGTTGGGGGCATGAATATTTACAGTTGTTAGATCTTCTTGTTGCATACACCCTTTTATTATGATATAGTGCCCTTCTTCGTCTCCTGCTACAGTCTTTGGTTTAAAATTTAGTTTTTCTGAGGTAAGTATTGCTACTCTGGCTTTCTTTTGATGTCCATTTGCATGATAAACATTTCTCCATCCCCTCACTTTCAATCTGCAGGTGTCCTTAGGTCTGAAATGAGTCTTTTGTAGGCAGCATATAGATGGGTCTTTTTTTTCTTTTATTCATTCCATCATTTTATGTCTTTTGATTGAAGCATTTAGTCAATTTATATTCAAAGTAGTAATTGATAGGTATGTATGTATTGACATTTTGTTATTTTGTGGTTGTTTTTGTAGTTCTTTGTTCCTTTCTTTCCTTGCTCTCTTCTCTCATGGTAACTTGATATGCTTAGTGATATGCTTAGATTTCTTTCTATTTATTTTTTGCATATCTATTACTGATTTTTAATTTGTGGCTACCAATCAGTTTATATATAACACCTTCTGCATAGAGCAGTCTATATTAAGTTGATGGTCATTTAAGTTTGAACCCATTTTTTTTTCTTCTCCTTCCCACATCTTACATATATGGTGCCATACTTTACATCCTTTTATTTTGTGAGTCCCTTGCCTGATTTTTACCGATATACTTATTTTTACTGCTTTTGTACTTCCTACTTTTCTTTTTTTTTTTTAAGATTTATTTATTTATTTCGAGAGAGAGTGCGTGCATGATCGGGGGGGAGGGGCAGAGGGAAAAAATCTTTCAAGCAGACTCCCCACTGAGCAAGGAGTCCAATGTGGGGCTCGATCTCACAACCCATGAGCTCATGACCTGAGCTGAAACCAAGGGTCAGATGCTTAACCGATGAGCCACCCAAGCATCCCTGTACTTCCTACTTTTCTTACTCTTACTTATGATCTTTCCTTTTCACTTAAAGAGTCCCCTTTAACATTTTTTGTGGGGCTGGTTTAGTGGTTATGAATTCCTTTAATTTTTGTTTGTCTGGAAAACTCTTTATCTCTCCCTCTATGCTGAAAGCTAGCCTTGCTGAATAGAACATTCTTGGGTATAGATTTTCCCTCTCATCACTTTGAATATATCATGACATTCCCTTCTGGCCTGCAAAATTTCTACTGAAACACCAGCTGATAGCCTTATGGAGTTTTCCTTGTATATAACTGTTTTCTTTTCTCTTGCTGCCTTTAAAATGCTCCCTTAATCACTACTCTTTACCATCTTATTTTCTGTGTCTTGATGTGGACCGCTTTGGTTGATATTGTTGGGGGATCTCTATGCCTCCTGGATCTGGATTTCTGAGAAGTTTTCAGCTATTATTTTTTCAAATAAATTTTCTGTCCCCTTTTCTTTCTCTTCTCCTTCTGGGATCCTTATAATGCGAGTGTCATTATTATTGGTGGTGTTGCTAAGTTCCCTAAATATAATCTCATTTTGCATATTTTTTTCCTCTCACTGCTCAGCTTGATTATTTTCCATTACTCTGTCCTCCAGTTCGCTGATTCATTTTTCAGCTTCTTCTGGTCTACTATTTATTCCATCTAGTATATTTTTAATTTCATTTGTTGTGTTCATCTCTAACTGGTTCTTTTTCAATTTCATTGTTAAGGGTCTCACTAATGTCCTTTACTCTTTTCTCAAATTCAGTGAGTATCTATGATGATTACTTTAAATTCTCTATCAGGCATATTATTTATCTCCATTTGGCTTAGGGCTCTTGCTGTGATTTTGGCCTGTTCTTTCATTTGGGACATATTTCTCTGTCTCCTCATTTTGTCTAACTCTCTGTGTCTGTTTCTGTGTTAGGAAGGACAGCTATGTCACCTGCACTGAATGTAACAGCCTTATAAAGAAGGGGTCCTTTCGTGCCCTGCCATGCTGTGTCTCCTGTTCACCAGGACCTGGCACTTCAGGGGTGTCTCCTATTTGTGATGTGTGTGCTCTTTTGTTGTGGCTGAGCCCCTTTTTCCTTCAGTCCAGTCATCTGCAGTGGCTCTCTTTTCCTGTTGTGGACAATGTTTGGTAACTCTGGTGTTAGTGGGCGAGTATGGAGACCCCTTTGGCTTGAGTTGAATCAGAGCAGGTGTTTATCTGAGATGAAGTAGCACAAAACTGGAGGGCACCTTCCCTGTGCTGTCTCCTGAGAAGTTTTCATTGGTGGGTGGGGCCTACAGCCAGACCAGTTGTCTGCTTCCAGCCCACTGGGTGGCTATCTTTCCCCCTCTCTGAGTCAGGAGTCATTTTGTGTGGTGCTGGCTACTGTAAGGGCTGCTTGCTCACTGCCAGGTCTCTGACACCACTCTACATATGCTCTGGCCAAGAAGGTATTAGAGAGGGTGGATCTGCCAAAGCACAGTGCAGGGGCAGTGATGCAGGGGGGGAGTGCTGGGAAGCTTTGCATGTCCCTGTCCTCTGTGAGAGGGCTCCAGCTGTGCAGGGACTGGGGCAGCCTGTCCAGAGGGCGTGCATCCCTGGAAGCGCAGCATGGTGGGGCAGGGTGGCAGTGCTAGCAAGTTAGGTAGTGAGTCCTGCTGATGGCCATATGTTTATGTTGGGGCATGTGGGAGGACAGTGGCACTTGCCCATCCCTTTGTTCCTGGAGGAGCTCCTCAGTGATTTTTGTCCCTCCAGGACATGCTCAGAGATTAGTAAATAACTCCCTCCTGTATGCCCCTGGCACCTTTCAGACTGCTACTTCTATTTTGTGTCTCCAAGCTGTTTGTTGTGATCTTTATGGGCAGGGACTCAGTTTCTTCTTGCACTCCTGGCTCTCTCAGAGTGAGCTCACTGATTTTTTAAAATTCCAGGCTTTGAGTCCCACCGGTTGTAAGAACTCATGAAATTTGGCCCTTCTGGTTTTTGAAGCCAAATGTTATGGGTATCCGCCTGCCCCATGTGGGCGCCCCAGTGTAATAGTCTGTTTCTCTCCCCTCTCTGTGTCTATACCTTCCCTCCCTCCTGCAGAGAGACCCACAAGTCCCGTTGGTTTCCAACTGCATCCCCACCCTTCTTCCCTCTTCATTGTGGCCTCTTCTCTACATTTAGTTGTGGAGCTTATTCTGCCAGTCTTTAGGCTGTTTTCCAGGTTATTTACATTGATGTGAGTGTTACCTACCTGTATCCATGGGACAAGATGAGCCTCTGCCTCCTCCTACTCTGTCATCTTCCCTGGATGTTTGGAAAATTTTCCTTTGAAATGTTCTCCCTCAATCTTTGCACTTAACTTTTTCCTTTTTATAGGCTTTGGGAGCACTGCTAGCAGACTCCCAGTCCAGAGTCTGGTATTCTTTCAGTAGCTAAAGCCTTCTGTCTCATAGTAATGTTGTTGATATTCCAGCCCTAGTTATTCAACCAAGGGATGACTTGTACTCAAGCTCCATCTGCAATGATTTCTCCTGCAACCACAAGTACACTAATTTATATCAGCTGTAGTCCCAGGCAGCATTCCCCACTTATTTTTAGCCTCCTTAATTCAAATAGTCAGTTTTGGTCCAGACCTCTGCCACTCAAAGGTTTTTCAATATCAGCTACTGATGTACTGTGTCATTCCAGCCCCAGTTTACTTCTGTGCATTTAGAATCCATAGGAAACTTTTTTTTTTATTGAGCTTGTGCTGTTTTTAATATTATATTTATAGTATTGTAATTTATTTGAATACTTTTATTGGAATGATCATTACTTAGTTGTGTCAGAGGAGAATTTCCCAGTACTAAGTTTACATCCTTACCTTGATCCAAAGTCTTTAATGCATTTTCCAAAACTTGTCAGAAATACTCAGAAACATAGCAACTCTTTTTCTTTGAATTGCATTTCTTTACAGATGAATAAAAGTTCTTCCAACTAGCTTCTGTGCAATTTCCCTGCACCAGTTAGAGCCTTCTTGTCTACATGGCATGTGTGGTGGCTTGAACTATTCTTATGTAAACATCTATCATAAATATTGTGAGCTTGGCATACAATGTGATTTCTCTCCCCTTCAAGTCAGGTTGTGCATGAAGACAATGTGGATCTACCTTGCCTTCCTTTGTTTGCTTTTTTTAACTTTTTGTTTTAAAGTAATGATAGAGCCACAGAGAATTGTACCAAAATGTACAGAGTTATCTGCCTTCTTTGTAAATGTAATATAGTACTGGATTTTCTTGGAATTTTTTTTTGTTGCTATCTTCCACATTCCCTTCTAAATATTTGATATACATTTGTACATAAAGATAGCTGGGTTCAGAACATATTTGCTTTTAAATTCTAACTTACTCATTTAAAGTTTTCTTTAAATGACCAACATTATTTTTCCATGATGCTAACTAAAATTAGCAAAAGCTCTGAAATATTTACTATATAATGATGTTGTTTCTATACTGAGATATGCAGAGTTAAACTTTATTTTCATACACACACATGCAAGCATACACATACATTCACAAGATGTCTTTGGAATTTATACAGATAAAAGTGTATGATAGCATAATGTTTTTCAAAATGGGAATTACTATCTTACAGAAGACCTGGACAGTGAGAACACCATCACTTTCCTGTGGACTTTTGAACAGAAATAGCAGGATCCTCTGCCTCCTTTTTATCCTGGTTATAACTCATTTCCTTAATATTGTTTGTCCTGTATCTTACATATTTTTTCTCTTTTTTCTCTACCATTACTTTCTCTAACTTCTTTTCCAGTATTCATTATTAAGTCAATTACTTAATAATTATTAAGTTAGTCATAGTACAGTTCTCTTCTCCATCTCTCTCTAATACAGCAGGCCACATACCTAAAATATCATTTATTTATTCATTCACCAGAGAACACTGTGTCAGTCCTGCCAATTAATAGATACTGTGAGTGTCATTAAATCCCATAGAGCTAGGGACCCATAACTGGGAACATGTCCTGAATATCAGCAATAACTCTCATGTGGGAACTTTAACACAAAGTCTAAGAAAGATCAAAAGAAAAGTTTCCTATTAAAGAATTTCAACACCCAAAATAATGAAATCAGTGTCCTTTCAGAATGTATACAACATCAAAATTCCATTTGTGTTTTTGAGAATTTTTGCTTAGTTATAAACTTTAGTCAGTTATAAAAATTGTGTTTTAGTAGTTATTATTGCTGATTTTGTTTCTAAAGGGTATCTACCTCTTCCTTCACTGAGTGTTCTGCCAATATTATGTAAGAATGAAAAAAAAAAATGGAAAAGAGGCTAAAAAGAAAAGGTATACCAGAGAGAAAGGCAGAGGGACATTTATTTTTAAAATGAAGAAGTTAGAATAATTTGTCTTGGGCGCCTGGGTGGCTCAGTTGGTTAAGCAGCTGCCTTCAGCTCAGGTCGTGATCTAGGGTCCTGGGATCGAGCCCCACATCGGGCTTCCTGCTCCGCGGGGAGCCTGCTTCTCCCTCTCACACTCCCTCTGCCTGCCACTCCCCCTGCTTGTGTTCCCTCTCTCTCTCTCTGTCAAATAAATAAATAAAATCTTTAAAAAAAGAAAAAGAATAATTTGTCTTGCTCACAATGCAAATGTCGCTAATAATAGATACTGTCATACATTGTTCTTAGACTTACAAATATTTAGAAACTGTTTTAGAAGTATAGCAAATAAAACTTCAGAGTGATATACAATTACTCAAAAGCACATTTGAGAATGTGCTTCAAAAGATGCTTTTATAAAAATTATCTTAAAGATAAATATAAAGCATCTCCTAAATTTCTGATATATATGAAATATTTCCTTTTTTCCTTTTTCTTTTCTTCTTTTTTCTTTCCCTTTCTTTTCTTTTGTTTCTTTCTTTTTTTTTTTGGTTTGTGACGTTTTTGTTTTCTATTGTATTAACAAAGAAAGGCTTCGGAAAAAAAAATTGCCCCCCAAAGAAAGAAATGGGAAATGTTTATCACAAATAACAGATGCTGCTTTCCTTATATGTAATATGTAAATTGTTAAAAGTTTTGTGAATGCATAGGTAAAACTCTTGTGGTTGTATTTGTTTATTGTTTACTTATTTCTCTTCTGATTGGCTTCTGTGTTTCCTCTGAACTCATCTGAAATTTTTGGTCTCAAAACTTGGGCAAAGGCAGTGTTATTGTCATTAATTTATTCATAAGAATAGGCTTTTTAAAATTTTTTTTTGAAAATACTGCCTTGAAAAAAAAATAGAGGTATACTTACAGATTTTTGCAGGGGCCTTAGAATTTATATAACACATACACACATGAGATTAAAAACTTCTTAAGATCAACCAGTTCCCGGGGAACATAGAAAGTCGTGTAAGACAGGCTAGATGCATTTATGTAGGACATAGTTGTTACAGCTGTGCATATATCAGCAATTTCCTCTTTGCTGAGGTAGAAAATACCAGAGGCCAGCATACCTCATATCAGTACCCACTGATAACATTTTATAGTTTGAAGAAGCCAAAAAAAAAAAAACCCAACAACCTACAAGGGGGAAGAAAACAGGCCCCCAAGACAGTGTTCTTATAATTCTACTTTCATCTCCACATCTTCACCCTAAACTAACAATATTTTGCAGCCCACGCACATTCTATTTAATTTTTATTAGCTATGCATTTTGATTGATACACTAAACCAAAATGGGTAGCTGAATAATAAAGTATCCAGTTTTTCTGTATGCAGAGACTATTAGAATCTTTGCTGTCCAAAACTGCAACTGTCTAAAGCTACCTTTGCCAATCCATCACTGTGGGTGGCCTCTTGCAAAAAGGGTATGTTATCTAACAACCACATATAAGAAATGGAAAAGGGCAGGGAAGAAAAGAGAAGAGGAATGTCTTCCCTATCCAAGGACTATCCTTCACCCTGCTAATGAGTTAGTTTTCCTTCAAATTTCTCTTTTTTTAAAAAAAAAAAAAAGATTTTATTTATTTGACAGAGCACAAGCAGAGGGAGAGAGAGGGAGAAGCAGGCTCCCTGCTGGGCAGGGACCCCAGTGTGGGACTCGATCCCAGGACCCTGGGATTATGACCCGGGCCGAAGGCAGCCGCTTACCCGACTGAGCCACCCAGGCATCCCTCCTTCAAATTTCTTGACAATATTCCTTATACCGTCCACAGCTCTGGTAACTCAGAACTTCAAGGGTTTTAAATGTTCCCCCTTCTTTAAAATTCCTAGTCATTGATGTAGGAAATCATTCTAATTCCAAGCCTGATAAACTTTAATGGACTTTGAATTATTTTATATAATACCATCATATGAAAAAAAAAAAGCCTTAGCTAGTGTTCCAAATATGTTCTCAAAGGTATGAGTCTTTCTGTAGGAATATTAGAAGAATATGTCTCTCACTTCATGTAGTGGAATCCCTGATGTGCTCCCAAAATGGAATGAAAAGAAGACTAGGCAGAGGAAAAATATCAAAACATGGAAGAGAGTTCAGTTCACATAATTTCAGGAAGTCTCAGTTAAGTATACTTTTTATTTATGGTCAGTTATATCCAGCAATAGCAAAAGCTTGGGACCTGTTATTATTCCAGGAATGCTTTTGGGCCTGACCAACCAGAGATTCAACTGGACAGGGATGACTATCCTCTCCCATCTTGGGTTAGATGAAGGGAGCTCTCCAAAGACCCAAGAAGCAGCAGCTGAACTATAGAGTGATCCATGGTGATAGTGACCCAGAGATAACAGGGGTGTAGGAGCCATGTTCTGAATCCAGAGGAGAAAAAAAGGGGTCAGGAAAGAGGAAGAAGATTGTGGCAGTAGGTAGGCCACTCAAATAGTAGCTTACAAGGGGATCACCAAAGAAGTTTGGGCCTGACTACAAATTGGGACAGCGTGTGGGACTTGGAGCCCAAGATTTAGCAGTACATTAGCCTCCAAGGTTTTCCAAGCCTCCTATTATTAAAGGCTAGTTAGTGAAAGAGAAATGAGATTGGGGACTATAGTTGAAATCTAATACTAAGTAGACATATGGAAATGGCCATAAGGAATAAAAGTAGGAAGTTTGGAGCAGGGGAACAGCATGGAAACTAGCAGCTACCTTGCACAGATATGCCAGGAATGCTTTTGGACCTGACCAACCAGAGATTCAACTGGACAGGGTTGACTATCCTCTCCCATCTTGGGTTAGATGAATGGAGCTCTCCAAAGACCCAAGAAGCAGCAGCTGAACTATAGAGTTCAAACTATAATAAAATATATTATATATATATATATATAATTATATATTAATAATATATATTATATAATATATAATTAATAATAATTAACATATAATATTAATAATTATACATATTAATAATATATAATATATTATATATAATGTATGTATGTATATGTGTGTATATATATATATAAATATATAAACTATAGAGAACAAAACTAATAGTGCTTGAGTGGCTCCCAGTTTATAGATTTTTTAATTCCTTCTTATCATGGCTGCAGAATCCTTAGGCTAGAATCAGAGAGAGCCAGAGAGGTGGGGTAAATTGTAGCGTTTAAAAACCTGATGTTGGAACCGAGCTGTCTGGATTCAAATCCCTGCTTTTTTTTTTACTAGATGTACAACATTAGGGACCTCAGGTATGTTTGTGTTCTCTGGGCCTTAGTTTCTTTAACTATAAAATAACCTCAGCGGGAAGATGTGATGAAGTGATGGGAGAAGCATTTAGAACAACATCTGCATAGAGTAACACTATAGGGTTATTATTAGTGCTGTCTTTGAAGACCAACAGTATAATTTTATACAATTACTTTGAAATCTGTGTTCAGCATTTTTTTTATTATACCTTGATCATACTTACAGCCTACAGAAACCAAAGATATATGCCTCTCTTAGTAAGATTTCAAATGATACTGATGATTATAAAAATGAACAAATGATAAAATACTATGGTTTATTAGCATGGTTTTAAATTTTCTATCTTTGGGTGATAAAACAAGAATAAATCTCATGATCAGTATGGTTTTTTAAATCAAAACCATGTTAATGATTATTCAAGGCACTCATGTCCCACTGTGATCAGGCTTAGACTTAGAATTGTCATAAAAAATGGTGCTGAAGAGTCATAGAGCGAACCAAGTCGCTTTGTTTAAATATTTTTTTGTGATTTTTCCAGTTTTTATTTATTTGGCATAGTTTGTCTTTTTTTTTCCTTAATTTTTTTCTCATCTATGAGCCTTCCTTTTTTTAAAATTTTTTTTATTGTTATGTTAATAACCATACATTACATCATTAGTTTTTGATGTAGTATTCCATGATTCATTGTTTGTGTATGTCATAGTTTATCTTTTTAATGTTTTTATCATATTTAATACTTTTTCCTGTGGTGCCCAGCCTTTGTGGTTCTTTTTTTTTTTTTTTTTTTGATGTAGTGTTCCATGATTCATTGTTTGCGCATAACACCCAATGCTCCGTTCTATACGTGCCCTCTCTAATACCCATCACCAGGCTATCCCATCCCCCCACCCCCTCCCCTCTAGAACCCTCAGTTTGTTTCTCAGAGTCCATAGTCTCTCATGGTTAGTCTCCCCCTCTGATTTCCCTCCTTTATTTTTCCCTTCCTACTATCTTTTTTTTTTTTTTAACATATAATGTATTATTTGTTTCAGAGGTACAGGTCTGTGATTCGTCAGTCTTACACAATTCACAGCGCTCACCATAGCACATACCCTCCCCAATGTCCATCCCCCAGCCACCCCATCCCTCCCATCCCCCACCACTCCAGCAACCCTCAGTTTGTTTCCTGAGATTAAGAGTCTCATTGTTTGTCTCCCTCTCTGGTTTCTTGTTTCATTTTTCCCTCCCTTCCCCTATGATCCTCTGTCTTGTTTCTCAAATTCCTCATATCAGCGAGATCATATGATACTTGTCTTTCTCTATTGACTTATTTCGCTTAGCATAATACCCTCTAGTTTCATCCACGTCGGAGGAGACCTAAATTTCATCTGGTCCCAGAAATTCAGCTAGATAGGTATCAAACCATTCTGAACACCTACGAACTCAACAGGAGAGCAAAGGAAAGAAGTACATCAGACTTTGTGGTTCTTAAAGGCCCAGGGCCAGAAAGAAGAAAAATATGGAATGAGCTCTCTAAAACACTGAAACTATAAGCTTTTATGTATAGTTTCTGAGGTCCAGCAGGTACTGGCAGAAAAGAAAATAGAATCCTTGCCGCCTCACTATTGATATAAAACTAAAATCAGTGGCATAGAGAACGAAATTCCAAAGTCTACAGACTTCTACACATCTCTTATTTATAACAATACATCTACATTAGGCAAAGCCTATCCAATTTTTTATGACATAATTGGTTCTCTCTCTTTGCATTTATGACACCAATCTACTTTCTGTCTTTCAACATATATCCAGAGAAAGGAAATAGAAAATAAAACACATTCTTCAGTAGGATTTCGTTGTGCACTAAGGGTAAAAAGCAGGGATGTATAAATGGAAACACATTTGAAAGCCTTCCCAACTGAAATCTGGCGGGAGGTAAAGCACTTCATTAGGATTTGTAACATCGATGGCAAACTGCTTCCCACAAAGTGCTACATTTGCGAATAGGCACAAAATTGACTGTCAAGGAGATGTAAGACCAGAGCAGATTCCAATCCATTTTATACAAAGTACTCAATGGGAACGCTGCACCTCAGCAACTCCCAGATTTAGATTTCATAAACTGTTGGTAGAGATTCACCACTGAATCTTCATTTGGTTCTGAAATAAGTCCTCTGTACAATGACACCGTGAGAAGAGCACAGCTTCATCCCGGAAGTCAATGGGCTTTTTACAGACATACTCCGAGAATTACTGGCAAAAAAGTAATCCACATTTTCTAAATTTGAAATGGAGACACTGACATATCCTAACGTTATAATGGTCATAATTATGTCACTTGGCAAAATGTATGGTTAAAGGTAATGCCAAAGGTGTATTTTAGAATGCAGGGCCAGACATGCAAAAAAGCAAAGCCTCTCATCTTCTGCTCATATTGACTTCCATTATTGACAAGCTTATTGGCATGTAATAAGTATGTTTGCTTGCTGAGTTACAGACACGTGACTTGCAAGCACCTTTTAAAACATATCCTACTATTCAATATTTAATCAGTATTTAATTTTCTCTTTACCAACCTCTTCCTCCAAACCACTATCTCCCCACTGACACTTTTTTTCTGGGTCAGAGTCAAAACCATCAGGAATGACCCTATTTTTCTTATATTCATAAATACCACTTATGTCATTTAATATTCCTCATGAAAAAAAACACTTTGAATTTAATTCTTTGCAGTGTATAGGTGAAATAAAGATCTGCTCCATAGCACCTGTCTCCCACCTCATCCCATAAAAAGAAATATCTGACTTGATATATTTCCTTTTAGACTTGGAATTGAAAAATCCTAAATAGAATTACTGTGTTTACATGTGGTTTGGAACTCACACCCCTCCATAGGATTCTTGGTACATCTAATTCTCCTTTTTTGAAGCATTTTTTTTTCTCCCTTTTTACCTCAATTTGAACTGTGTTGTCAGAGTATGAGCTCTCCAAGGACGGGAAAGATGTCTGATTCATCTGTATCCCAATGGGATATAGTGCCTGTCGCATAGATGTGTTGAATTTCATTTATGCAAATATTAAAATATAGTCTTTTTTTAAAGGAAAAGGTATTGCTTATTTGTAAATTGTGTGGAGTTAAAGAGGTTCAAAATTTAAATGGCTTAGAATAGAGAACTATACAGTACCACTGTTATTTTTAGGTAGTATGTCAGCACAGGCCCAGTTTTAGGTTGTCTTCCTGTGATTTTGGAACTTCCCTGTGGGTAAGAATCACCTAGGATATTTGTCAAACATACAGATTCTATAGAATCAGAATATATGAAAGAGAAGTTTGGTAATCTTAGATTTAACACATAGGGGCAATTGTTGAATAGTGCTTAAAGAGAAATCTGGAGATGGGCAATGAAGAAGAAACTGATGTGAAAGCATCCAGCACTTGAGGAAGAAATAAAAGTCATCATGAAAAAAAGCTGGGAGGGGTGCCTGGGTGGCTCCATTGGTTAAGACTCTGACTCTTGATTTTTGGCTAGGGTCATGATCTCAGGATTGTGAGATCAAGCCCTGTGTCAGACTGCACTGGGTGTGGAGCCTGCTTAAGATTGTCTTTCTCCCTCTGCCCCTCCTCACCCCCCTCCTTAGAAAAAAGAAAAAGAAAAAAAAAGAAAGAAAAAGAAAAGAAAAGTGCTGGGAGCTTCTGCCTCAAGCAGCACCAACAGTCATATTCCTGGCAGTTTTCATTAGAAAGAAAAGCCGACAGAGGTTTGTACCCTCCACTGACGAGGGTTCTATGTTGACTAGAAGCAGATGGGGTGTCAGCCTGGGAAAACCATATTGATTGGAGGTCCCTTTTCCTTTCTATATCATGTGAGTCACTACTAAAATCTAATGCAGAGGTGATTGAAAGCATAGGAATGAGAGGGAAGGTGAATGGAGAGGTAGAAACTCCAGGTCCTTCAACATCTAGTTCCCTGAGAAGAAAATAAGCATAACCTCTCCAGAACATGTGGGACTTAGGAAACCAGGCTCTCAAAAGTCTGTCATCCAAGTGTCAGAGTGCTGACCAAGGCACCAGTCTTATAAAACACACAAGAGGGCTAACTATTAATAAAACTCATCTGATTCAACATGGTTTTTATATTTTGAAATTTAATGAACAAACTATACACGTTTTTATTTTTTCACATCTCTTTACTCAATTTTTTCACTCTCCCACATGTAAAAAGAATTATATAACCATAAAGGAGACAACAAATTCAGTTATGGAAGGTAATTTTTTGGTTTTCTATTGCTACATAATAAAATACTCTAAAACATAGCGGGTTAAGCCAATGGAGCTTCTGTAGTTCCGAAATCTACACACTCTATGCAGCTGGGTCCTCTGAGTCAGAATTACTCCTAGGGCTGTAATTAAGCTGTAAGCCACAGATGTAATCCTATCAAGGCTCCACTGGGGTAGGATTTGCATCCAAGTCTGATCACGTGGTTGTTGGCAGTCATCGGTTCCTTGAGGGCTGTTGGCCTGAGAGCCTAATGCCCTTGCTGGCTGGTGGCTAGAGGCCTGCCTCAGTCCCCTCCTGTATGGTTTCTCCATAGGTCAACTCACAACATGTCAGCTGGCTTCCATCAGAACCAGCAAGCAGAAGAGCAAGAAAAGACAAGCAAGACAGAAGCTAGAGTCTTTTTGTAACCTGGTCTTCAAAGTGCCTTTTGTCCTATTCTATTTTTAGTAGTGAGTCACCAGTGGAACCCACAATTAACAGGAGGGATTAACAATGTCATGAATACCAAAAGACAGGAAACACTGGGAGCAATTTTAGAGGCTACCTACCACAGATGTAAATAACAAGTATCTGAGGACAGTAGAACAATAAAACTCTAGGTTTTGATGTAGAATCAAGCATCATATGAACTGCAACATATTAGTAGTGATGAAAGCAGTAATGTGGCAATTGTGCTAATAGTTGTAATAGTAACAACAGGTCCAATGATAATAGTAATCCAAGAGAAAGAAACAATACTATTTCAATAATAGAATATTGCTAACATATTCTAGGTATAGGGACTAGATTCATTTCAGAGGCAGATGCTTTGATGTTTTTGGGGAAAAATTGATTAGTATTTTGTGTGTGTGTGTGTGTGATATCTGAAGGCTTTGAGGCATGATTTGAGTAAGTTATAAGCCACCACCCATTAGTGTATTATGAAATCAATTAAGTGCCTTGAGATGAGGATGCAGAAGACAGAGATTGAAAAAGTCAATTGTTTCAGGTTAAAAAAAGAACATAAAGTCTTACCTAGAAAAGGAAAATCATATGGGAAAAATGTTGAAAGAAAAATTGCCCTGAGGCAAAGGAAGAAGCTTATAATTTGGTTCTAGTATATATTTTTTTTTAGTATTTAAAATTTCCTCTAAGTTCCCATACATTTAATAAGTTTTTTCTGTACACAGCAGCTTGTGTTAACAGTACATGGAGAAAATGAAGGAAAAATGTGTGTGGGTAAGTGGTGCAGAGAAAAATCAGCATCATGGAAGCCAAGAGTAAGAACTGGGGTCTCGGCAAGGAAACAGGCGGCTGAGAGATCAGCTCAGAAACAGACTTTGAGACCCAGTCAGATTGCCTTTGATGTCCTCTGGATGAGACCCAAATCCACACCCAGTTAAATCTTTGATCAGACCCCACTGCACTCAGTGCCACACTGCTTGGGATGAGAGTTGGAGAGTAGATTCAAACTATTCTGATCAAAAATGGGACTTAAAATCCAGGATCAAAGTAAAAGTAAATGTAATCTGACACAAAATCCTGGCACACTGAGGAAAGGATGAGACAGCTTTCATTTGACTGGCTTAGGAAAGCAAGGCTGCCATTATTGATGGAATTCACCATGAACCTTCTTGGATGTGGGAAGAATTCTGTGCCTTAGTAAATAATATCTCCTTATATGGCTTCACCACACCAATCTCACATTTGTATGTCAGAAAATGTTCTGAACCTTTTACATTCTCTCCACCATCCATGGCACCTTAAAAAAAAAATCTAGGTTTTACTAATACTGATTACCCCTGGACCTGCGTCCCTTCTACTTTCATGGAGGTACTGTCAGTCTTAAATTTTTTCAGTCTCATTTGTTTTTTTTTTTACCATAACTGCTTCAATATATATTGCTGATTTTTAAGGAAATTCAAATTACATGTTCTCTTAAAAATCATGTACAATTCTGTTTAAAATGCCCTTTATATAATTGCATTATCTATAGATATTTTAGGAACAGCTTTTTTAAAAATTTCAGAAAGGATGGTTTATAACTACAGTTTAATTTATTTTATTTCACATATTATTTTGTGATTCATTTCTTAATGTGTTATTTTATACACTTAAACTTTGAGACTTTTTGATATAAAAAAATAATTCCTAAAAAAATGGGATCATGAGAATATTAACTCCTGTCTCTCGACTGAAGCAATAATTGGTGAAATAAACTGGTGCACCATTCATGTGATTTCAGGATGCTGAAGGAAACTAATCGAGGACAAGTGTTTAATGAAATTAGAATTAGCTCTGTTTCTGGATCTTTTTCCTGCTGAGGGAATGTAGTTAGTTGCTCTACACAACAGGGACATAAAATAGTCTCATATACAAATGAAAGTTTTGATAATTTTTTTTCAGATTAGCAATTAAGCAAGCATAAACATTTATCAAATTGTGAAGAAAAAAAGACTTAAAAACAATGAAAAATAATACTAATTTCAGTGCAAGGATAGAAACAATGAACAGACAAGGAATATAGAAACACTTGAGCTTTCCTATAAAGGAAGGATAAGAGAAACAATGTATTTAATTTACTCATGAGAGAATTATGCAAATGTGTGCTAAATTTTCTTTGGAAGACTTACAATTAGATACAGAGTATAACATACAGTCAACAGTTACACCAGGCTAGCATCTGGGACCTGAGACTAATGATCTCAACACAGTTGTACTAGCTTTCTATTGCTGTGTAACAAATTATCACAAACTTAAGTGTTTCATACAACATCCATTTATTATCTCATAGTCTCTGTAGGTCAGAAGTTCAGGTACTGGTTAGCTAAATCTGCTCAGATCTCACCAGGCTTAACTCAAGATGAGAGCTGGAGTTCCATTCCTTTTTGGTGGTTTGGGTTCTCTTCTAAGCTTATGTGGTTATTGGCAGAATTCAGTCCTTTGCTCCTATAGGTTTGATGTTCCCTCTTTTCTTTCTAGCTGTCAACTAGAACCACGTTCAACTCCTGGAGTCATGTGTCAGATTCCAGCCATGTGACCTCTTCCATAAGCAGTTTACCACATGCTTATTTCCTTTCTTTTAGTCCAGCAAGAGAGTTCCTCTTTTAAAAACTCATCTGATTAGGTCAGCCCCACCAAGGAGAATCTCTTTCAAAGTCAATGAGTTAGAGATCTGAATTATGTGAAAATTCCTTTACCTTTGCCATGATTAAGTAACCTGATCATGAGAACAATATTCTGTCATACACCACAGGTTCTGTCCACACTCAACAGAAGGGGATAATACCAAATATATACAATAGGTGACAGGAATCTTGGAAGCTATATTAGAATTCTGGCCACCACAATCTGCCCTCTGGCCCCCAAAGATTCACATATTTCCCAAATGCAAAATACATCCACCCTTTATCACAATTCCTGAATCTTATCCCATCACAGTATTGGTTTGAAGTCCAAAATCTCATAATCTAAATCTAAATCTCATCATATCTTCAACTTAGAGTCCAAAATCAAATCTAAATATCATCATTTCGAAGTCCAAAATCTCATCGTCATCTAAATCATTCTAAATCAGATGCAGTTGAAGCTCCTGGTTGTAATTCGTCAGTATAGCTCATTGGAGCACAATTACTCTCCATCTGTTTCCTTCCATGTGGTCCTATCCATAGGTTTTCTTACAAAACAGAGATTTGCCCCTTCTTCCATCATTTCCCCCCATGCCCCCAGCTTTACTGAGGTAAAATTGACCAAAAAATTGTATATATTTAAAGTGTTCCCTATGATGATTTAATACACATTGTGAAATAATTACCACAACCAAGTTAATTGTGTGTAGTGAAAACACTTAACATTTACTCTTTTAGCAAATTCTAAGTATGAAATACAATATTGTTAACTGTAGTCACCAGGCTGTACATTAGATCTCTAGAACTTATCTAATAACTATAGGTTGTACCTTTGACCGACATTTTCCCATTTCTCCCATCCACACTCCCAGCCCCTGGCAACCACCCTTCTACTTTGCTTCTATGAGTTAGACATTTTTTTTCTTTTTTTCTTTTTTTTAAGATTCCACATATTAGTGAGATCATACGGTATTTGTCCTTTTTTTTAAATATTTTTTTTCAAAGATTTTTATTTTTTTGAGAAAGAGAGCATGAGAGAGAGAGAGAGATCACGAGCAGGGGGAGGGGTAGAGGGAGAAGCAGACTCCCCACTGAGCAGGGAGCCTGATGTGGGACTCCATCCCAGGACCCTGGGATCATGACCTGAGCTGAAGGCAGATGCTTAACTGACTGAGCCACCTAGGCACTCAGTATTTGTCCTTTCTGTCTGACTTATTTCATTTAACATAATGTCCTCTAATTTCATTCATGTTGTTGCAAATGGCAGGATTTCCCTTTTTTAAATGGCTGAACAATATTCCATTGTGTGAAATTTATTTATTATGCTTATTTTATCTATTCATTGTTTCAAAGCCAGCACAAGAACATTTCTCTGAAATCTCTCACTCTTTCAAAGGGCTCATCTGATTAGGTCAGGCCTTCCAGAATACTATACCTTTTTGTTAAATCAGAGTCACCTAATTAGAGATCTTAACTAAATCTGTAAAAATTATTTTTCATGTAACATAATTAGGAATGTTATAGCCCATCATATTTATAGGTTGAGCTCATACTTGAAGGGGTGGGATAAAACAGGTATATTCATATCAGTAGGTAGGAATCTTAAAGACCATTTTAGCATTATGCCTACTATAATAGGCCATAAAAAACACGGTCATTTCCCCAAAGCTATTTTAAAATTAATGATGTAGGCAGGGGAAAAACTCATATGTCTTATTTTTAGGTAGTTCAAATATAATTCCAATATTGCCAATAAGGTTTTATGGGGTATGTAATTTTGGATTAAGAGAGAGGGGAGAGGGTATGTAGATGGCATAATGTGGGAGAACTTAAAGCATCTTGTATTTAATCAAAATATATATGGATGGGAAGGACCAAGGGGGAAAGAAATAATAAAAGCCTAAACTAATAGTTGTACTTCAATGTTTGAAAGAAAAATTAGGCAGATATATCTATAATAAGGATTAACAGTGTTTTAAAAGAACAATTAACTGTGTGTATTAATGAATGCATACAGGAGTTCTTAAGGAAGGAGGAAAAATGTGTGTTTTAGGTGGAACTTGCTTCAAGACACAAAGCTGTGTACAGACAGTGTGTTTAGAGAACAGTTGAGTAGGGGCATGGGGCATATTAGGGGGTGGCTGATTATTAGTGTATGTTGAGATCAGATTAGGCAGGATCTCTATGTCATTCTTCACAAATTACGTATTTTCATGTAGGTGGTAGCTTTAAGCCTCTAAGCAGTTGAATTTTTTTCTTTAAGCTTCTGAAACTTTTTCAAGTAAGATCTCGTGGAACTTGGAATAGATCAAAGCAAGGTTGCACTGATGTTTGGTGGCTCTTAGTGTCCCATCCGGGGAATTTATTTCTTATCTCAAAGACAAGAAGAGATAAAGAGACAAAACAGAGTTTAAGTGTGGATGCACTGATTAACCAAGCTCCAATCTACTAAGTACATACATTTGTTAATAATCTGGAGACAAATACAAAGAAATAATATTATTGTAGTAGGTTTTCCTGTTGAGGGGGCTGCTTAGTTCTTAACACTCCTCTGCCTTTAAAGTTAAAGTTAACATTAACTTTTCTGATAATTGCATCTGGTACCGAGGATAAGCTTCCAGAGACTCTGCCTGCTTTGTGTGGCCTTTCCCATCTGGCAGAAAACATTTGATCTAAGAGTAGAAAACCAACTTCAAATAAGACAATAGGGTTCTCTTTTCCATCCTTTTAAACTTTGAACAAAGAGAGATTGAAAGTCCTGGGGAGTTCTTGGCAGCCTCCTAGAGGAAAAGGGGACAGACTAAGACTCTCAAGCCAATCCAGCCTACGGCCTGTTTTGGGGTTTTTGCATTTTTTAAATGGTTGGAGAAAAAAGTCCAAAGAAGAATAATATTTCATGGCACATGAAAATTCTGTGATGTTCACATTTCAGTGTATATATATAAAGATTTACTGGAGGACAGCCATGCTCCTTCATTTGTGCGTTGTGTGCGGCTGGCTGCTTTCACACTACAATGGTAGCACCGAGTAATGCAGCAGGGACTTCTATGGCCCACAAAGCCTAAAATGTTTTCTATCTGGCTCTTTATGGAAAAAAAAAAAAAGTGTGCTCATCTCTGCTCTAGTCTAGAGGAAAGGACCATGAGTACTTAAAGCTGGCCTGCCTGGTTCAATCCCTTTGTCAGTCTTGTTTGTACAACGGTTCTTTTGATGACATAAACTATTGCAGTGTCTTGCCATTAAGGTTCCTGTTTGAGCTCACAGAGACAGCTTTCATTGCTCGCAACCAAAAGAACATTAGCTAATATAATTAACTAATGACTTAGTCCAAGAAATCCATTAGCTTTGCATAATTATAGAGCTGGATTGACCATTTCAAGTAAATTTACCAGTAAATTAGTGAAAACAAACAAGCAAAATATTCATTTTAAAAAATATCCAATGCAGTGAAAAATTGCTTCAGTTTGTTTTAAATGGACAGCTAAAATCGTTAATGGAGTTTATATTGTATGAATGGGTTACTGTGAATTTTGAAATTATTATTGCTGTTTTCAGAAAACCAGTGATTTCTGGGGATCAGGGTTTACATGGAAAGCCTATGGCTCCTAATATGACTTCTGTCAGAACCATGTGGCAAAATAGGTGGATACAGTAAGCAATGCCGCCCTTTGAGCTATGCTGGAGGGAAAAGCTGCTTTGTCAGCTTTGCTTGACTTTGAGCATGAAACTTAGTCACTCTTCAGATCACCCTACTTGACATTCTTTTTTCTTATCTTTTTTTCTTCTGACTTCATTTTTCCACAACTGGTGGCCAATGGGCTATTCTCAGCCTGTACATACTCTCCCTGTTAGGCACACACATGCCAGATTCCAGCTCCTCTTCCTGCCTGCTTTTTGCTCTCGTCATGAGACCGTTATTCTTCTTGCTTATTTTGTACAAGTGCAATTTCAGGAACAAATTATTACCTCATCTTTTTTTTTTTTTTTTAGGTTTTATTTATTTATTTTAGAGAAAAAGAACGCGCACAAGCTGGAGAAGGGGTAGAGGAAGAGGGACAAGCGGCAGACTCTGTGCTGAGTTTGAGCCCGACAGAGGGCTCGATCCCAAGTCCCTGAGACTATGACCCTAGCCGAAAACAAGAGTCCGAGGCTCAAAAGACTAAACCACCCAGGCACCCCATTACTTCATCTTTTCACTTACTGCCTTTTCTCACTAAACTTATTACAAGAGTAAAACCTATGACAAAGTATCTATTTAATTGTTTCCTTTCAACCCCATTCTGATTTTATTTCTCAATACAAACAGCATCGACGATGTAATAAACCCTATCAGGTGTACATTTGCTAGCCCCAGAGATTCCCTCCCTCATTTTAACACAGTTGCTTTTCCAATTCCCAACTGTGGATCAAATATGTCTTCCACTTCTTCACTTTTTCTTCTTCTAAGGACAGAATAAGGGACACACAAAATATGGTTTCCAAAGGTACTAGTTAATAAGGAATACAAGAGCACTAGTGGATACTTTACAAAATCCTAAAATGTTTTTAGATTAAAAAAAGAAAAAGAATTACAGTAAGTCTCAGAGGAAGTTATAGAGGTATTTGGATGGATTTCTCTCATAATCTGATTATCATGAGTCCAAGACCCAAAAATATAAACTGAACTGTTTCTGTGGAGTGTACAATTGCTCAATGTAAGGTGGCATTTCCACTTTTCCTCAATACAAGTGGGGCCAACCTTCCTGGGCTCTGGCAAAACCAGGGAAAATGATTAAAAACAGCAAGCTGTTGGGCGCCTGGGTGGCTCAGTCCTTAAGCATCTGCCTTCGGCTCAGGTCATGATCCCAGGGTTATTGGATCGAGCCCCGCATCGGGCTCCCTGCTCTGCAGGAAGCCTGCTTCTCCCTCTCCCACTCCCCCTGCTTGTGTTCCCTCTCTCATTGTCTCTCTCTGTGTCAAATAAATAAATAAAATCTTTAAAAAAAATAAAAAATAAATAAAAAGAGCAAGCTGTCAAGAGTGTTCCTATCCTAGAATCCCCCATCCAAGACGAAGAATGCCGGTGTTGGACTTTTTCCAGCTTATGATGCTGGGTTTTCTAATGAGCAGTGATGTTAAACAACTTAATATAGCAAATATTTCCATGTGAATGCAAAACTACATAATCTATTATCTGGCCAACCCGACCAGAAGCCAAGATTGTAAAATACAAGAATTCTGACGTATAACAATTTGGATTTACATAAATAGAATTTTAAGCTCTACCTTTAAATTTTTATTTGTCTTATCCAATCTAGGTTCACACACAGAATCATCCTTGGGGTGGCCTAAAGTTATTTAACTTGGAGTTATATGAGGTCTGTTCTTCCTTTTTTACTTAATTCCTTTTAATATAAAAACTAGATTTTTTCCTTCCCATTCCCCCTTGCTAATGGCAGTTGGTACTAAGGTTTTTGGTTGGACCAGATTGATTTGATTAGATGAATTTTAGGCATATCCATTCATTTTTAAAATGCCATGAGACTGGTTTTTAAATTTTTCATTATTACTTTCAATATCAGGGCTTTGGTTTTATTGAATGGGGTATGAAACATTGGACCAGAGGGAATTGTCCGGGTTATAAATAAAGATCCTATGGAGTCCTCTTTCTCAACTCCTTTTGCTGTAGGACTGCACCTCTCTTCTAGGTGATGCTGACGAGAACCTCACAAAACATTGCTTCAGGAATTTCATTTTTTGCATACATGAAGAACCAAATTATTACTCAGCCTTTCTCAGCTCCATGTCTAAATCTGGTCTGATCCTCAATATGTGATCTTGTCTTGCACTTCACTAAAATATCCAAGAGTTATGAGTTTTAGTCCCTAATCATACTTCTCCTTCCCTATATTTTATGTCCCCTCACTTCTCCAATCCCCATTCTCCATGTGAGACTGATGTGCCACTCCTTTGATCTGTAAGAAAAATTTCTATTTTGTCTTTGACTCTACCAAGTCTCTTTGTGTAGTAACTTATTTCCTCTGTTAAAAACACCCACTATTAAGCTCAAATCCCATCTCTTCACAAACATCATTGCTTCAGTGCATATATTGCAATATATCTCTGAGTTAGATCGTAGAACTATCTTTCCATCATAATATGCTGCTTTTCAAGTTCAATAAACTTTTAGTCAATGCCCACTACCATATATTCAATTGGATCATTGATCATAAGGTGCACCAACATGTATGTTCCACTAAGAAGTTAAAAAAAGGAAAAAGAAACCATGACATGCCATTGATTATAAGACATTCTAATTTCAGAGATGTTAAATTATTTAAAAATGTGCATTGTAAAATTGGTGAAATATACATATGCTGTGCACTGAGGTGTACTGAGGATACAGAAATGACTGAATCATGTCACCGCTCTTGAAAAGCTCATGGACCTGTACTCTCACGCATTGTATGCTCTCTCAAACAATGAGAAAAATGTTAAAAATGGAGAAATGGTATTTTACTGCACAAAGATAGCTAATTTCTGATTGTGTGTTTACATGATGTGAGTTTAACTGAGCCGTTTTGGATCAGTTGTTCCAAACTCTTCAGAATAATTTTTATCCGTGCGTATTGATTACAAAAACCCGAAGTCAGATTTGTATGGTACTATTATTCACAGTGGATGATCTGACTTTGTGTGTAAATGAATTGTGATATTCACGTAAGCAAATATAATTAGGAAGGTAAGTATGTGAACCAAAAATTTTAAAAGCATTCGAGTCCCATGCATAAATATCGGTGAGGACTTTGACTCCTCCTTATTACTCAAGGATAATAGAAGGAGACTCGTGTGTTGGCGTTAGCCGATGATAAGTTTTGTGACTGTACAACTAGTGACATAGATTTTGGTTTGGAAAAGATGCAAATTATTTCACATGCTGGAAGAAATCTTCAGCGTACATTGTGCCCTACACTAACACTGACTATAGCTTCAGTTGAAAAGAAAATGTTAATGTAGTTGTAATGACTAATCTCACTTCAATTCCTGAGTGAAAAAAAGAATCAGAAATTCCTATTTCTTCTACCGCTCTCCCCACCATCATATACACAGATGCAGAAAATAAACTATGTCTTTATATCGTACAATTCAGTTGAAATTGGATTGGTCACAGACCGGTTGTGCTTATATTAATCCTTTTCCTGGTACTTATAAGTACATGAATCCTTTTTGATTACTGCAATTTGTGACAATCCAGGGCTAAAGTAGAAAATTTACTGAGAAGCAGGGAGTGGATACCCATGAGTAAAGTCATAAAATCAAAGGAAGAGATTAGCAATGGCTGAGATATCCCCGCTAGAATCTCCTTCATTTCCTTGGACCTGAGGTGAAACTAAGAAGAGTTTTGAAACTAGTTTAGATGGAGCAAAGGATGTGTATGAAACAAGAATAAGCTAAATAGTATGTATTTCTCTTATATTTGAAAGTCATAACTAAGAAGGGTATGGATCAATTTAAAACTTAAATTTGAATATAGAATATTTCAAACTAAGTCTAACATTTCTTGTAAACCTACCTACTCTTTATAATGTTGGGCCTATTTCTCAATGATTTCCATGGCAGATGAGTATATTCAAGAGGGGGATCTGTTTGTTTTTCTGTATCTGTGTATAAGTATATAGTTGAACAAGGTTCAGTTTTTAGCTCCATTGATAATAATTCATCAGATATTAGCAAAAGTGAATATCTGTGATGAAATCACTATAATTTATTATTTTGAAAACTTGTTACTAATAAAAGTCATGAAGTCAGGATAATTTATCAAATTATGACTTTTAAAGTGAAGGGCCTTTTAAATAGCATTGGATTTTTATTCCAACATATAATGTTGCATTTACTTTGACTCAGGTTTTAAACTATGGAATGGTTTTTATTAATTGTTACTATTAAAATACAAATCTATTTAAACTTTTTGGCACTAGACAAAGTAATGAATGTTGTTTCTGATCTTTTCTTTTTTTAAGATTTTATTTATTTATTTATTTGAGAGAGAGAGAGCACACGAGCAGGGCAGGGGCAGAGGAAGAGGGAGAAGGAGACTCCCCACTGAACAGGGAGCCCGACGTGAGGCTCGATCCCAGGACTCTGGGATGACCTGAGCTTAAGGCAGATGCTTAACTGACTGAGCTACCCAGGCACCCCTGTTTCTGATCTTTTATAGTAGATTCTATTTAATACTTTTACTTTTTCTTACTGCCAGTATATTTAGGGCAGTTATCTGTGAGCCTTTTCCTGAGTCTGCATTAACTCAGAGAAAACACACACACTTAGCCATAAGCTAGAAACCTATTTTCAGAGGAGACTTAAGGAACATTAGCCAATAGTCCTTAAAGAAATGTTATATATATCAGCTCTTTCTTTTATCACTCAGTTTAGTTTTCCTTGTAAGGGGACAAGAGGTATGTAAGTAACCTAAGGGGTCTTATTTGCATTTCATTGTTTTTTATATAAAAGTGATCACATTCATTTCTTCTAAAAGGAGTTGCATAAACAGAAAAATTATATTTATGCAAAAAAAAAAACTACTCAACTTTCTTCTTGGTGAGGGTACTTGAAGGACCTCTCTGAGACCCAATTTGAATGTGTACCCTTGAAAACACCCGCTCTGTTGCAGATGGTCAGGTCTAGAAGGAAATACATTGTTCTTACCCTGAGGCTTTTGTTGGCTCTACTGACATCGTTTTGTTTTTATTTTTTAATTTCTAATTCTGTGTTTATAGCTATATTATGCAGTATTTTCATGATAAGCCACTTCAATATTTTGTAAATAAAGATTAAATAACAAAATGAAACATACTCCCTTAACCCAGTACTTTTAAAGTGTTGCTATTGAAGTACCTCTATAAGCAAAGTAAATGCCTGCTCTAATGTAAAAGTGTAGTTTAAAGCTTCTGCTGGGAGTAAAGGATGCCTTTGAACATTAGGTTTCATTTTAGAAAATGCAGAGGAAGTTTGCATTTATCCCATGCCCTATGAGAGATGATTTACTATAAAAATAATGTTTCGGTTGTTTTATCTTCTCAAGGAGAAGGACAAGTGTACACAGTTGTTCTAGGCATCAAGTCCTTCTAGCATGCCACCAAGAAACCATGATAGGACCACTGTGTGAGACACACTGTATTAGCACTGAGTAATGTGGGCAAAGAGAAAAAATAGTTGGTGTTGAAAGTGATTACAGCCACAATATACTTATGGCCTGATGATTTTGTTAACTATTTGCAAGTGACACTGTGATAGGTAGAAATACATTGAGTCATGCACAGTATATATCTTAATATTACTATTGCGTTCAAAAATGGGGGGAGACAGCTGAAGTCACACTGCATTCTGCATTTCATGGATCAAGACAGAAAGGTCATCTAAACAGCATTTGTTATCTTGACAACAATTTGTTTAGTATATCATTACATTTCTTTTGCCTCTTACTGGAAAAGCAATTCAGGGAGTCATAAGTATCATTATTGTACATGAAAAATGCAGAGTGGGTGACACTACAGAGTTGATGTCTTTATTATACCATTAGCAAAAAATACTGAGATGAGAATACCACATATTTTTTACCCAAAGAGGTTTGACTCATCAAGCATCTACTTTATCCCCTGATGGTATATTAGGAAAGTTCACTAATTCTTTTGTGTCTCTATACTGTCATTTGTGAAGGGTGGAAGTGGACGGGTTTGGAAAATATTGAAACAAACTAATATCAATTCAAAAATGAATGTATTGAACTACTGGTGGCAATATGGCAGACTAGACATCCTGAATGTTCTTTTCAGTGCAAAACACCCAAATGTGAGATCATCTAAAACAAACCTTTACATGCATTGCTGAAATATTTTCTAAATAATTGTTCTTATTCTCTATCCTTTCCATCTTAGAATCAAATTGTACATATATTCAACTTGATACTGTACCTAAGTCACTGAGACACTTACTAGTTTTCAATCTCCTTGTTCTCTGTAAGTTAGGCTGGGGACTTTACATCAATATGTCTTTAAGTTCAGCAAATACTTATTTTGTTTTCTTCATTGCTGTTAAGCTCAGTCAATGAAGTTTTCAATTCAGGAGGTGAGCTTTTCCAGTGTAGATTTTTGTTTTAATTTACAGTTTTCCATTTGTTTTAATTTACATTTTCCCATTTAAATTCCATAGTTTATTCATTAAGATCATCTTTTCCCCTATCTTTTTGAAGACATTATAATAATTGCTTCGAACTCAGTGACTCCTAATTTAAACATCTGGGGAAGCTCTTGGTCTTTTCTATGAACAGCTTTCAATCTTGATTATAGGTCCCATTTTTCTGCTTCACCATATATCCAGCAAATTCATATTTTATGTTGGTCATTTGAGTGATATATTTTAAGGTGTTTGGATTATGTCGTTTTGCTCTGAGAAGTTTTGAGATCTGTTTCTGCTGGTGGTTAAATTACTGGAAGAGCCTTTGCTCCTCTCAGACAGATTTAATCCTGCATTAGAGCAAGGCTGCAATGGTTTGGGGCTCATTCCTAGGGAGTGGTCCATACTCTAGGGTGTGCTCCTTACTATTAGGCTTACCTTTATTTGGGAATTTAATCTGGATGTACTTGGTGCTCAGTGACGACTCCCCACCTCTACTGGGTCAGAACTCCAATATCCCTAGTGATGCATAACCTGTGGTACCATCAGCAAGTTCTCAGCCCAGAAGTAAATGGTATCTGTAGGTCTCATGGAGTCTTTGTCTACACTTAAAAAGCACAGCATTTAGTGAAGTCATTGTGGTGAATTTCCATGCAAATTCTGTTTCCCTGGAATCCTATCATTTTAGTGGGAAGGGAGTTTAATTTCTACTTCCTTCACTCAGCCCAGGCACTCCTTAACTCATTGCAGAAAAGCATCGCCATGCAAGGGGTTAGGATGATTCACATGGGGCTCACCTCTTGGGTTTGCCTTTGTGTGAAAATCAGAGTCCTAATGCTGCCCGCTGCTCATTGCCCAACAGCAGTTGCCTCAAATATTTTTGTTTTTTGTTTTTTGTTTTTTCCTGGAGAAGTAAGTCTAGTACCAGTTGCTGTGTCATGGCTGGAAGCAGAGGACTTCTGCTATTTATTTTTTTTATCAAAAATCATATATTGGTTATATAGAATGACGTTTTGTATACCTTTGCTCAATAAAACTCCTTTAGCATCATCAGAATTTTCAAACAAACCACCTCAGTCCAGGATAGCTTGTAAGTATGTTTTTTGACTAAACTAGCTAAGCACAATTTCTCATTACTGCTGTTTTTCAAATTTTGTCATTGTATATTCCTAATCTAACTGCTTATAAAAAAGTAGAGCCTGGAGAACAGAATTATAGTGTAATTGCTTATATGTGGAGGCTTAAGTGGCTCTCCTCTTAATCGGTTCATTACAAATAAAATAAAATTTCTTCTTTAAGAAAAATAAGGAGATGATTTTTGCTGCTTTGTTTCAGTCTGGCCCAGTGAGAAGCCTTTTCTGCCTCAGGCAGGGAAAAATGTTAATAGTTGGAAAAGGTCATTTAGTTTTCTTCATTAAGACCATGAAATCAAATTGGATCCAAATGGTTCCTCACTTGGAAATAATCAGTCTAAGGTGATCTTTATAAGATCATTTTAAAGGGCCTCTAGATCACTTCTGCTGAAAAATAGCACAGATGTTTTTGTGTGTGTGACCAATTATATCAGTTTAAAATAAATACATTTAAGACACAAATATAGACACTTCGCTAATATTGAGACATTTATAGGGTTTTTAATGATTATTTTTCATGATCAAACAAAACCACTCAGAGACTGGGTATGCCACTTTAAATTTAATAACTCTGATTTGGCAAGTGTTATGAGTAGATATTTCATATCTTTGAAACTGAGGTTTTCTAAATCAAATTCAGGTAAGATTCTGATTATTGGAAACAGATGTCATCTATTTAACCTGATTTATGCTACGTCGTAAGAACAAATATTCTGAATCCGGGGGAATCCGTTGGGGTTCAGTCAGAGAAACAGAGCCAATAGCAGTTACGTATTTAAAAAGTTATTGCCTGGAGTGGACTTCTGTGATTGTGAGCGCTGACTAGGGAAGCCTGAAATCCCCAGGGCGGGCTGCCAGAAGGGCAGACTAGATCTTTCAGATGTGAACTAAAACTGCCTTCCCCTGGCAGAGCTGCTGCTTTCTCAGGGAAGCCCCAGCCCTGGTGTTCAAGACTTGCAGCTAATTCAATGACCACCCTGATTACCTATGATAATCTTCCTTATTTAAGGCAGCTGAGTACTTTAGTTATAGCTATAAAATACCTTTGTGACAATACTTAAGAAAGTGTTCGATCGAATAACTGGGGGGCTGGAGATGCTCTCATCTGTATCTGTTCCCCCAAAATTCATGTTGAAAGCTAACCTCCAAGATGATGGTATTAAAAGGTGGCGACTGCGGAGGGTGATGGGGTCATGGGGCGGAGCCTTCACTAATGGGTCTAGCGCCCTTATAAAAGAGGACTTGGAACACTCCCTCGCTCGCTGCCACTGTGTGAGGTTACGGCGGGAACTCTCGGACTCACCTGACCATGTCGGCACGCTGCTCTCAGACTCGGAGCCTCCGAAACTGTGAGAAATTTCTGCTGTTTACAAGCTACCTGTTCTGTGGTGCGTTGTTACAGCAGCCCAGACCAAGCTGATAGCCTAGATCATGTCTGAGCTTTCCATCCTGCCCTGTACGGCAGTCTGCGCTATGAAGTTCAGACTTGCCTTGGCAGCCCCACAATCATGCTGGCCAGCTCTGCAAAGTAAACATTTGGACATGTCAGCATTGGTTCTGTTTCTCTAGGTGAACCCTGACTGATACAGCTTTTAGTAATGGGGTGGAAATGGGGTGTTGCTCTAACAAACACTGGGAAAGGTTTCTGTGGTTTTGGTATTGGGCAATTGGTAAAGGCTGGGAGATTTTTGAAGGGAATGATAGAAAAAGCCTGGATAATTCTGAACAAACTGTTAGGACTATGGATTTTATAGATTCTGCTGGTAAGAACTTGGAAGGAAATAGGAAACATGTTATGAAACTGGAGGAAAGGCGATCCTTGCTAATTAGTGATAGCTTCATTCACTTGTGTCCTGCAGTTACGTGGAAATCCAAACTTGTAAGCAGTAAACTTGGATATTTAAGGGGATTTCCAAGTAAAGTATTGGAAGTGTGGCCTGAGGAGGTCTTGCTGCTTATAGTAAAATGTAAGAGTAAAAAGGAAAAATTGAGGGAAGAAATGTGTCATGGGCACACTGTGAAGGCGCACACATGAGTTGTGTCTTTCCACATTGTCAGCTTTATTCAACCATAAAGCAAAGGTAAATCACACTATAAAGCAGGTTCAGGATTCCAAACTCAGTGACACTTCACCATGTGATTCAACTTGGCTTCTTACACAGCACACAGAGCAGGACAGAAGACAAGCCACACAACAAACAAGATGACAGAGGGTGCAGGAAGTTAAGGAACCAGACGCGAAGTCAGTCTGTGGCCGCGCAGTTGAGATAAGGCCTCCGTCTGGTCCGGGTCAGGTCTCCACACTTACTGCTTCTGATGTTCAATCAGTGAAACATCTCCGCTCTGTTCGGAGATGAATGGAGCAGAGCCTTTGGGGCCAGTTGCCTTTTTTAAGTGGTCAGACATAGAGGGGTCAGGTCTGAAGAGTCTGACAGTTTGCTGCCCAAATCCCTTTTTAAAGGGATTTAATCAGCTTAGGGTCTCTGCAGACCTCCTCTGGTTCTGCTCACTGTCAGTTCTGGGGGGTCAGCTGACGTTGGTCCTAGTGGTATCTCCTAGCTGCGGTCCCTTAACTGGTTGCGTCATCGCTTGACCTGGCTCCTGCTTGCCATGAGAGATTCCATTTTGCTCTCTATGAAATGTTAAGTAAAGGAGCTAGGATTTGATGATGAGGGAAACTCACAGCCTACCCAGGTTGTAGAAGATAACTGCGATTAGGAGATTATCGGGCAGAAAAGTGAGTTTTATAGAGAAAATCAAGGGTGTAGCTGGGTAACGTTTTATCAGTGCTGTGGAAGAATCACTAGTAGTTTTCAGTCACAAAGACAGCTGTTGAAAGAGAATCTGAGTGTAACTCTAGGATCTTCTTCATCATCTCAGAATCCAGGAAAAGGGATGGGATGATCCATAAAATGTTGCTGGAGAAGCCTCTTGTCCTTCTTGTCTTGAGGAATTCCCATGACCTATATAGGACACAGTTCTGGAGCATGTAATACCAGAAGAAACAGTCCTCTTGGGCTGAAGGAGATAGCTTGGAAATACGGCAATGGAAGCAGAGGGAAAGAACCAGATGGGATAACAGAAGCAGAGGTTTGAGCCGTGCGTGATCACAAGACAAAGAACTTGGGGCAGTCTCCACAACCAGAGAAGGGCAAGGACACAAATGCTCCTCTAGACGTTCAGGGAGGAACCAAGTGACAGCTTGAGTTTAGACCTATAGTCATTGTGAATTCATGACCTCCAGAACTCTAGGATCATAAATGTGTTGTCACTAAGTTTGTGATCAGGAGTCTTTTGTTAGTCATTTTCCTTTAGGTTTTTCACCCCCTTGTGTCTGTTGGGATCATTAATTTACTTTTCAGATGTTAAACCAACTTTATATTATTAGAATATATACCACTTGTCCAATTTAACATTTTTATGTGGCTGGATTTAGCTTGCTAGTATTTTGGGAAGGATTTGTGTCCATATTCATAAACAATATTGGTCTGTAGTTCTTGTTTGTTGTGATGTCTTTGTCTGGTTTGGGTATTGAGTTGGGAAGTATTACTTACTTTGAATAATTGTTCACAAATTATTTTTTAAGGGTCTGGTAGATGATAGCACTGAAGCCTTCTGGGTCTGAGCTTCTCTTTGTGGGTTTATGATGACGGTGGTGATCGCTAATTAAATTTCTTCAGTTGTTTTAAGCTTATTTAGATCGTTTATTACTTTGTGAGTCAGTTTTGGTAGTTAATGTCTTCTTTAAAAAGATCTGTTCCCTGTAAGTTACCTAATTTATCGGCATGCAGTTACTTAGTGTGCCCTTCTAATCTTTTATTTCTCTATGATCAGTAATGTTCCCCCATTCATTTCTGATTATAGTTATTTGCTACTTCACATTTTCTTGATCAATCTAGCTAAAAGTTTTCAGTTTCTTTTTTTTTTTTTTTTTCATTAAGAGCTTTTGGGAAGAATGAAGTGGGGGAAATCAGAGGGGGAGACGAACCATGAGAGATGATGGACTCTGAAAAACAAACTGAGGGTTCTAGAGGGGTGGGGGGTGGGAGGATGGGTTAGCCTGGTGAAGGGTATTAAAGAGGGCACGTTCTGCATGGAGCACTGGGTGTTATACGCAAACAATGAATCATGGAGCATTACATCAAAAACTAATGATGTATGGTGATTAACATAACATAATAAAAAAATAAAAGTAAAAGAAGAGCTTTTGGACTCTATTGTTGTTGTATTCTCTCCTTAGTCTTTTTGCCCATCTTTATTAATTTCTTCCTTATGCTTGATTTTGTTCTAGTCTGCTTTTTCCCCAATATCTTCAGATGGAAGGTTAAGTTTTAGATTAAATTTTTTTCAACTCCATAGCAAAAAAAGAAAAGATTAAAAATATGGGTAGAGGATCTGAATAGACATTTCTCCAAAGAAGACAACAGATGACCAACAAGTACATGAAAAGATGTTTAACATCACTAATCATCAGGGAAATGAAAATCAAAACCACAATGGAATATCACCTCACACCTGTCATTATGGCTATTATCAAAAAGACAAGAAATAATAAATGCTGGATGTGGAGAAAGGGAACCCTTGTGCACTGTTGGTGGGAAAGTAAATTGATGCAGCCGCTATGGTAAACAGTATGGAGGTTCCTCAAATTAAAAAAAAAATTACCATGTGTATCAGCATTTCCAGTTCTGGGTATTTATTCAAAGGAATGAAAAGAGTAGCTCAAAAATATATCTACACCCCCTTCTTCATTAAAGTATTATTTAAATTAGTCTAGACATGGAAGCAACCTGTGTCCATTGACAGATGAGTAGATAAAGAACAATCATGTATATACAATGGAATATTAATCAGCTGTAGGAGAGAAGGAAATCTTGCCGTTTGCAACAATATGCATGGACCTTGAGGGCATTATGCTAGAAAAAAAATATTTTAAAAACATATATAGGTACAGCTATGACTTTCTCTGAAGATTTGTTACATTACATTCTATTAAAATTTGGTATGTTCTCCCTTAATTCCATCATTTTATTTTTTTTAAACTTTTATTTTTTTAATTTAAATTGTAGTGAGTTGACATACAATTCAATATTGGTTTCAGGAGTAGAGTTCAGTGGTTAATCATTTACATATAACACCCAGTACTCATCATAACAAGTGCTCTCCTTAATACCCATCCCCTATCTAGCCCATCCCCCACCCACCTCCCTCCCTCAACCCTCAGTTTGTTCTCTATACTTAAGAGTCTCTTATGGCTTGTTTTCCTCTTTTCCCCCCTTCTGTATGTGCATCCATTCTGTTTAAGTGCCACAAATGAATGAAATCATATGGTATTTGTCTTTCTCTGACTTATTTCACCTAGCATAATACACTCTAGCTCCATCCATGTCATTGCAAAAGGCAAGATTTCATTCTTTTTGATGGCTGAGTAGTATTCTTGTGTGTGTGTGTGTGTGTGTGTGTGTGTGTGTACACACGACATCTTTATCCATTCATCAGTTGATGGACATTGGGCTGAGTAGTATTCCACTGTATGTGTATATATATATATATACACATATATACATGTGTGCATAAACATGTGTATGTGTGTGTGTATGTGTGTGTATACGTGTGTATACATATACCACATCTTCTTTATTCACCAGTTGATGGACATTTGGGCTCTTTCTATAGCTTGGCTATTGTTAATGCTGCTATAAACATTGGGATGCATGTACCCCTTCAAATCTGTATTTTTGTATCTTTTGAGTAAATACCCAGTAGTGCAATTGCTGGATGGTAGGGTAGATCTATTGTTAACTTTTTGAGGAACCTCCATACTGTTCTCCAGAACAGTATACTGGCAATATTCTCATGATGCACTAGTTTGCATTCCCACCAATAGTGCAAGAGGGTTCCCCTTTCTCCACATACTCACCAACACCTATTGTTTTTTGCATTGTTAATTTTAGCCATTCTGACAGGTGTAGGGTGGTATCTCACTATGGTTTTGATTTGTATTTCCCTGGTGATGAGTGATGTTGAGCATCTTTTCATATGTCGGCCATTTGTATGTCTTCTTTGAAAAAGTGTCTATTCATGTCTTCTGCCCATTTCTTAACTGGATTATTTGTTTTTTGGGTGTTGAGTTTGATGAGTTCTTCCGTAGATTGTGGAAACTAACCCTTTATCATGCTTACAAACATCATCTCCTATTCTAGAGGCTGCCTTTAAGTTTTGTTGATTGTTTCCTTCATTGTGCAGAAAATTTTATCTTGATGAAGTCCCAATACTTCATTTTTGCTGCTGTTTCCCCTGCCTCTGGTGACGTGTCAAGTAAGAAGTTGTTACGGCAGAGGTCAAAGAGGTTTCTGCCTGTGTTCTGTGAGATTTTGATAGTTTCCTGTCTCACATTCAGTCTTTCATCCATTTTGAAGGTACTTTTCTTCATTTTTTTTTTTTAAGATTTTTATTTATTTGACAGAGAGAGACACAGCGAGAGAGGGAACACAAGCAGGGGGAGTGGGAGAGAGAGAAGCAGGCTTCCCGCTGAGCAGGGAGCCTGAAGCGGGGCTCAGTCCCAGGACCCTGGGATCATGACCTGAGCCGAAGGCAGACACTTAATGACTGAGCCACCCAGGTGCCCCTCTGCCTTCATTTTCATTCATCTCAAAGTATTTTCTCATTTCCCTTTAGATTTGTTTCTCATTATTTATTTTTAAGATTTTATTTATTAGAGAGTGTGCACACAAGCAGAGGCAGATGGAGAGGGAGAAGCAGACTCCCTGCTGAGCAGGGGGCCAGATGCTGGGCTCGATCCCAGAACCCTGGGATCATGTCCTGAGACGAAGGTGGATGCTTAACTGACTGAGCCACCCAGGAGCCCCTCTCATTAATTATTTAAATAGCATTCCTAACAGTGTGTTTTTTAATATCCACATTTGTGAGTTTCCCGTATCTTTTTCTTAGTGGTTTCTAATTTTATTCCATTTTGAACAAAGTACATACTTTGTATTTCTATGCTTTTAAATTAATTGAATTTTGTTTTATGGATGGAGATATGGTCAATCCTGGAGAATGTTCTATGTGCACATGAGAAGAATGTACATTTTATTCACTGGAGTATTTTATAGATGACTATCAAGGCTAGAAAATGTTAAAAATGGAGCTTTTTGAAGTATGCAATCATTTCTGAATGGGTATCTCCATTTCTGTCAGTTTTCTTCATGTAAATTGGCACTCTTTTATAAGGTGAATATATTTATAACTGTTCTTTCTTTTTTGTTGGCTTTACCCTATTTACCCCTCTATCATAACCCTCCTAATCTGTAGTAAAAAATGGTTTTAACATCTGTTTGGTATTTATATAGCCACTTCCCATTTCTTGTGTTTGCTATTTGTATAATATACCTTTACCCATCTTTTTACTTGCAATTTATTTGTATTTGTATTTTTTTTAAATAATTTATTTGTTTGAGAGAGAGAATGAGATAGAACATGAAAGGGGCGGGGTCAGAGGGAGAAGCAGACTCCCTGCTGAGCAGGGAGCCCAATGCAGGACTCGATCCCAGGACTCCAGGATCATGACCTGAGCCGAAGGCAGTTGCTTAACCAACTGAGCGACCCAGGAGCCCCTATTTATTTGTATTTTTAAACCTGAATGTTGTAGAGAGCATATAGGTGGATTTTTTTTTTTAGTGTTAAAAATCTTTGCCTATTGATTGGATTTTAATCCATTTACATTTCATGATATTGATGGGTTTATGTCTATTAAACCTCATGCTTTCTATGTGTCCCATTTCCTTTCTATTCCTCTATGCCTTTATTATTTTCTTTTACATTAAGTGAGTATTTTCCCATGGCACATTTTACCTTACCTATTTTTTTACATTATTTTATGCAGTCATTACTCAGTGGTTGCTCTAAGGCTTACCGTAAATATCTTCACTGACTAGAATTAGCATCAGATTTATATTACCTTCATTTCCAGTGCAATAGAGAAATCTTATTTTTATACATCTCTTAACCTTTATCTTCCTTTCATAATATTTTTGTTACATATATATCTACCAATATTACAAACTCCTCCCTGTTGCTTTTCACCACAGCCCCCAGTGTTTGGTGTGAGTGTCCTTAGGCTTTAACATCTCCAGGTCCTGTTGAAAATTAAATCCAATCTTTTAGAAACAGATTAGGAGCTATCTTGTTTTTGTCTGTTTCTTACCCCAGGCAAAATCTCAGATCCAAGGCTGGGACTCTGCAATTGGGCACAATGGCACACTTTTCTTGGAGTGACAGCCCCTCTTTATTAAATGTTCAGTTGAGAGGTGGACAAAAGCCTAAGGTCTTTCTCGCTTGCCTTTCCTGCTATGGAACTACTGCTTTATAAGCCAAGACAGGGTGCTTAGGGACCCAATATTCTCATGATGCCGTGAGTAAGGCAGAGTATTCCATAAAGGGAGGCTGGGTGGGAGGAAAGAACCCCATCTCTCAACCATGCTCACCTAGAAGTTAGCCACATCAATAGGAAACAGAGGGCATGTTGAGAAATGCTGATGTCTTGCTCTTCCCAGGAATAAAGCCCTTTGGCTGGGAGCTGGCAGAATAGGGAGCCTGGCGTTCTTGGATACACTAGCATGGAGTCTCCATCTTGCTGAGCTGGGAGGTGGAAGGAGAGAGTTCTCTTGGTTTAAATACTACAGATTCTCAATTATTACTGCATTTTCACAAAGTCTCTTGAACAGAGGTTTCTTCATTTGCTGTTTAAGAAGTATTTCCAAAGACCTTAAATCATTTTCTTTTGTTAAAAATAGAATTTTTACATTTGTATCTTAGTTACAAATGTAGTGATCCAAAGGGGCACGTGCACCCCAGTGTTTATAGCAGCAATGTCCACAATAGCCAAACTGTGGAAAGAGCCTAGATGTCCATCAACAGATGAATGGATAAAGAAGATGGTGTGGTAAGGTAAAATGTTCCACACAAAATGGAATATTATGCGGCCATCAAAAAATGACATCTTGCCATTTGCAATGACGTGGTTGGAACTAGAGGGTATTATGCTAAGTGAAATAAGTCAATCAGAGAAAGACAATTATCATATGATCTCACTGATATGTGGAATTTGACAAACAAGGCAGAGGATCATAGGGGAAGGGAGGGAAAAATGAAACAAGACAAAACCAGAGAGGGAGACAAACCATAAGAGATTCTTAATCTCAGGAAACAAACTGAGGGCTGCTGGAGTGGAGGGGGTGGGAGGGATGGGGTGGCTGGGGGGATGGACATTGGAGAGGATATGTGCTATGGTGAGTGCTGTGAATTGTGTAAGACTGATGAATCACAGACCTGTACCCCTGAAACATAACATTATATGTTAATTTAAAAAAAAATAGAACTTTTACTACTTAACTGAAGAGCTGGTCTACAGATAGCTCCATGTTGTCAGCTATAAGTTGATGTAGGTAAAGGTTTTGAACCTCCATTTCTGAAACAAAGTGTTCCAAAGCCATTACTTCCATATATTTTTTGACCTACCGCTCATTTTCCAGCCTGGAGACCTAGTTCTCCATTATCTATTTGGCTATGGTTTCATTTCCTTATTGACATTTATATTTCTCTTAAGCCCTTGAGTAAGACAAATACTTGTATTAAAAGAAAATGGGAAAGTATGGAGTGACTCTAATTAAATTTAGTAAGGTTTTTCTATTTCTAATCATATAAACCACTTGAGTTTTATACCATTTCTTGAATGAAGTAGGAAGTAAGTCATTCCATTTGCCCTCACTTATTCTTCATGAAATAATTCCATAATGAAAAAGAAACATATTATGTATCTGATTCATTAAGCTAGGAAGTCTGGTTTGTTTTTTTGTTTTTGTTTTTAAACAGAGGTGAAAGATGTCTGTATTACAGGTAGGCTAAAAATGCCAGACTTCACAATTGACTTTTTTTTTCTTACTCAGAGGCCCAGCTTCATTGCACCCACTCATAGACCCATGATCTTCAGAACAAAGTTTTAGTATGGCAGCCAGTTTTCAGTTTGAATACTGAATGCAAGACAACTCAAAGATTTTCTGACCTCCTAAGACTTGCTCATGCCAAATATGTTAAAATTAAAAATGCAAAATAAACACCTTAAGAGGCCAGGGCAGTTGTTTTTGTTTTGCTGTTGTTCTGCTTTTCAAAAACAACAAGGTATGTAATTCCAAATAGCTTTTTCCAAAACAACATAGGACTTATCCACCCAAATAAGGAAATTGTGAAAGCTTTACTTTTTTTTTTTTTTTTAAGATTTTATTTATTTGACAGAGAGAGACACAGCGAGAGAGGGAACACAAGCAGGGGGAGTGAGAGAGGGAGAAGCAGGCTTCCCGCTGAGCAGGGAGCCCGATGTGGGGCTCGAACCCAGGACCCTGGGATCATGACCTGAGCCTAAGGCAGATGCTTAACTGACTGAGCCACCCAGGCCCCCAAAGCTTTACTTTTTATAACAATAGCTGAGAAGTATAAAGCTTTCCTTTTCCTTACTGGCTTTTGTTATTAAAACTGTTAGTCAATAGATTTAAAATGGTCAAAACATAATGTAAGATCAAGCAAAAGAATCAAAAAAGAGAGAAGTGATAGACTTTATCTAGTTGTGGATACTACTATATCATAATTATGCTTTTGAAATAATTCTAAACAGAGAAATTCCATTAGAATAATAACTCCTAGATAAAGTTTACTAAGATAAATCAATTTACTTTTTCTTACCTTCCTTCTCACCCGTCTTTGTGTTTGAGTGTGCATTGCCTACATCACCTTTTTACCCAGAAGTGAATACATGACCCACTGCAATTATCAAATTCAGGAAGCTAATACTCCTTTCTTTTAACAAAACTGTCCTCTATATTCCAGTTTGGTCACTTGTCCCAATAATGTCCCTTATTCTTCTATTCCAGGATCACTTTTTTTTTCTTTTCCTCTAATGACATTGACCTTTTGCCACGTTTTTTAAGATTTGGTTTTGAAATGGTGAATATAAATATTTGAAGATTTACTAATTGCCAAATCTGAACAATGGGTTCTAACTGACATCACTTAGTATAATGTATGGATAAGGTGACCAAATTAGACTTGGTTATTGCCCTGCCTTAACTAGATGTGTTTCTTCTCTATCAAGGCCTCAGGAGATACAAAGGGAAATTTAGACAACAAAATAAAAAGTGAAATTAAGTGTATCCCTATTATGTGAATTTTGGAATGAATATAATTCAAAGACTATTAAAATTACTGAAGCTACAATGAGAGCATATACCAAAGAATGGTAATGACAAAGAACTTTTTTTTTTTTTAAAGATTTTTTTTTTTTTTTTTTTTTTTTTTTTCATGAGAGACAGAGTGAGAGAGAAAGGCAGAGGGAGAAGCAGGCTCCCAAGGAGCAGGGAGCCTGATGCGGGACTCGATCCCAGGACCCTGAGATCATGACCTGAGCCGAAGGCAGACGCTTAACCATCTGAGCCACCCAGGCACCCAACAAAGAACTTTCTTACAAACAAAATTACCGTTACTTAACCTGCTAATTTACCTGTAAACATTCTTGTCTCATCAAATAGAAGAATCAGAATTTCCATACAGGAAACTGCCAATCTTGGTATACAAAACTTGCTTTGATCCTGCACTGCAAAACAAGCAGATGATTCATTTTTACTTAGATTTTGTGTGTGAAAGATAGAAAGCTGCTTTTATAAATTATGTGAGATTTAAAAAACATTGCACATAAAAAGGTTATTGCTTAGTACTGAGTAGCACTTCATCTCTTCATTGTCATTTTTTTATATTCTGCCTTATTTCTAAGAAGTTTGATTTTATTAATTATCCTAAATGGATATTTATTTTCATTCCTTTCTCCATTGTTTCCCTACAAGACTAGTCCTATTTTGTTAAACATGCTCTGTTTTAACATAACATTGATAATCTATCACAGGCCATTCTTTTTATCTGTCTGACCCTTCCACTCAGTTTAGGAAGTGGAAAATTATAAGGTTAAATTAAGGTGGCCTTTTAAAAAACCTATCACAGTATATCCAGTTGGAATTAAGCTTTCCCTTAATCCTTTACCTCAACTGCACTTCTAAAATAGTTTTGAACGGTCAGGCAGTAAATCTTTTGGCATCAATGTTGTTCTATAATTGCACACATTTAGGAATAAATGATTAATTTCTATGTTTGTCTTCCTTATTCTGGCTTGTTTCTTGAGAGCAGGAACTTTGTATACTCCATGGTGTTACTCAGTTTTATACATTGTAGACATATATAACACACACACACACACACATACCTATGTACATAAATAAGTATATATTGAATTCTATTTCCTAGTGTTTTACCTACACAAGAATAGGAGACTGCAGTGCCTGCCTCCCTGAAAGAATTAGCTGTACTTACAGACCTCTTGGGCAGTGAACTTTGCGATGGGTTTTTTAGGAATACTGAAATAAGCACTTGTTTCTTGGGCTGACCCAACAATGCACCATAGCAGAGGCAGATTTAACAGCACTAGATCAAAGCATCAGTAGGGCTGATCTCCTCTGAGAACTATGAGGTAAGGATCTCCTCCAAGCCTCTGTCCTTAGCTTACAGATGGCTGTCTTCTCCCCGGGTCTTCCATGGTCTTCCTCTTCTTACAGGCCTCCAGTTAGATTAGATTAGGACCCATCCTAATGACCTTAAGTCAAGACTCTATTTCCAAATACAACCACATTCTGAGTTACTGGTGATTAGGACGTCAACATGTAAGTTTAGGGGTAAGCAAACACAATTCAGCCCACAATAGCACCAGCCCCAAAATTTTGTTAGATGCACATTTATGACTGCAAGTATTTTAATGAAGATGAATATTTTCTATTACAATTAGAAAGATGGTAAAAACCACTGGAAAACTTAAAACATTATCTTAAGATTTATATGATGGGTAAAAGATGCTACCAGGGAAGACAAGATTTGATAATAAAGGGAGAAAGTAGAATTAAAAGACAAAGCCTATAAATTACCAGGGAAAGAGAAAAGGGTTTCATGAAAGTGTAAAATGGTGGCGAGAACATAGAAATGAGAGAAAAGAGCACTAAATACAACTTCATGCCAATTTCCGTAGAGATGACCCAGGCTCAACTGTTAAACCATTCCATGTTGATTATATATTCCAACTGTAATAGGGCAAAAAGAGAATAGCCAAAATCTCTGAGACTTTTTTCAATACATAAATAGCAAATATTGTGATGAACCCTCTCCTTAAAAACTGTCCGGGTGAAAGAGTAGCACTGTTTATGTCATGATGGAACCTGTTTTCTTTTGAGAGATAACATCAGTGATAGCCAGCCTCTAAAAAATTCTAAAAAATGTGATTCTGGCCACCTGATCCTGTGTATATGTACTTCCAGGTGGAACACAAACTTCTTGATTGGATGTTGAAATAAACAGCATCTCTTATTTAGGGACAGATTACTCTGTTGATAAATTTTCCAAGCCAGTCTAATTCCTGCTTCCTTCCTCCCGAGGCTTTAATCCCGATTTGTTGCTCATTAACATCTCTGTCAAAGGGTAAACACAGGAAATAAATGAAACAGTCCAATTCGGTCCCCATTATGGACTCATAAAAATGTTTAATGAAAAAGGGTGTGGAATTTTATGGGATGGATAAAAGTAAATGGTTTTCAAAAATCAGCTCCTTTAAAATTGTAATGAGTAGCTTATTAATATTGCAAGAAAATATTGAGAAAAAAATGTATGTTAAATCTCACTATACTTGCCACAGAACAATAGTATTACAGCTTCTGAAGATACGTAAGGTCATATATTATTGAGATTACTACTTAGAAAATGCAAAAGAGATTAGAATAGATTAATGTGACCTTTTTCTAAAGCGATAAAAATAGTATAAAGCTATTTGTTATATCTCTAGTTCACTTATAGTGACAATTTTCAATATTTTGAGAACTATTGACTGTGTTAATACCCACAGAAGTATCCCCCTGTAAATTATTCCTACCACTGCTGATATTGTTATCCATGGACTTTTCTTTGGGCAATTTTAGGCCTCTGTAACCAATTACTCTGTACTGACTTGTTATGATAGCAAGTCGTATTTTCCCAAGCTTGACTTTTCTGAAAATAATATTGGCACTATTATTTTTCCCCTCAAGATGTCAAATTGACTTAGAAAACAGACTCATGGATACTCCTATCCAAAGTGAATTAAATAGAAATCAAATTGTGTTGTAAAGTTCTTTTGAAATACTAAACTTTTGAAACATGAATTTGGAGGTTGAAATGAAGTATTAATAAGCATATTTTGGCAAGCATTCTGAAAGCTAAGGCAGATGAATTTTAGGGGGAATGAATTTTAAAGAGCTCATTATAAATTGATAAAGACTACTTAAAGACACAACTTTCCCATGCTAGTGAGATGGTGATTTGGCTTTTAATGGTTTTAGGTCTACTTGCAGCAATAGACAGTTTCCCCCTCCAGCTATGCTCTAAAAGTACTATTACTGCTAAAATTCCATCTGAATAGTAATAGTAACTGTGAATAGTTGACTAGTGCTACTATGTTCCAGAAATTGTCTGAAGGGTGTTACATGTATACACATGTTAATCTTCTCAACAAGGTGCTATTACATTAAATAGGAGAAAACTGAGGCAGAGTGTTAAGTAACTTGTCTATTACTTGTCTATTACTGTGAGAGATGGGGGAGGTCTGAGACCTTGCACTGAAGACCTTGGGAATTCCTGCCTGTCCCCAAAGTTCTTCCTCCCCAACCACACTTACTTATTTTCACATTTTTAAAATGTGGTAAAAGGCACATAAACATAACCATCTTCACCATTTTAAGTGCACAGTTCAGTAATGTTCAGTACATGAACATGGCTGTGCAACCAGTCTCCAAGAACGTTTTTCATCTTGCAAAACTAAAACTCTAGACCCATCAAACAGCTCCTCTTTCCTTTCTCTGCCCAGCCTCTGGCAACAACCATTCTACTTTTTATTTCTATCAATTTAACTACTGTAGGTACATGATATAAGTAGAATCAAACACTATTTGTCCTTTTGTGACTGGCTTATTTCAGTTAGCGTAATAGTGACTGGCTTATTTCAGTTAGCGTAATATCCTCAAGGTACATCGTAGCCTGTGTCAAAATGTATTTTTTTAATGCTGAGTGATACTCCATTGTATATATAAACCACATTTTATTTATCCTTTTATCCATAAATTAATACTTGGGTTTCTTCCACTTCTAGTGATTGTGAATAATCCTGTTGTGAACATGTCTTCCAAGACCCAGATTTAAGATATATACCCAGAAGTGGAATTGCTGGATCATACAGTAATTCTATTAATTTTTGAAGAACCATCCTACTGTTTTCCATAGCAGTTGTACTATTTTACATGTTCACCAACAGTATGCTAGAGTTTCAATTTCTCCACATCTTCACCATTATTTTCTGTTTTCTGGTATGTGTGTATGTACATATTTATTTCTGCTTTTTATTTTAATAGTAGCCATCCTCAGTGGCATGAGACAATATCTTTTTGTAGTTATTTTCCTGATGAATGATGTTGAGCATCTTTTCATGTGTTTAGCCACTTGTATATGTCCTTTGGAGAAATCTCTAAGTCATTGTTGAATTCTAGGAGTTCTTTGTATATTCTGGAAATTAATCCTTTATCAGATACACGATTGGCAAATTTTCATCATAGGTTGCCTTCTCACTCTGTTGGTTGTATACTTTGATGCACAGAAATTCTTAATCTTGACATAGTACAATTTACCTATTTTTGCCTTTGTGGCCTATGTCTCCCTATAAACTCCTTACCCACTCATGCATGTCTGAGCCACTCACTACTTTTTTCCTTCCTTGTGGATAAAATTTTAAATGCCACCAAATGGCTATTAATTAACAAGAAAAATTCCTCCCTCTCCTGAGAACTGACTTTGACCAACTAATCCTAAACAACCTCAACTCTGCTAACCCCTTCCTGCTAACACCTTATAAAAATTTTGACGTTACTTCTCCAAGTTGTTGGGCTCACCCAGACTTCTGAACTGTTGAAACATAGATTTGAAACCCAGTAGGCTGACCATAGAGTACGTTCTTTTAACCACTGCACCCACTGCAAGTCTATCTGTAATCAGCATTGATAAAAATTACTGTATTACTTGCAAACCTACAACTTAAATATATTTTGTATAAAGATACTACTAAATTCTTTAATTTCAATTTATAGCAAATACTGAATTAAAACACAGCTGTTATGTTCATATATACTTTATTCAATAAAATTAAAAAACAATGTTTAGATAATTGGTATGTAATTTCATGGAAAAAATATGACAAATGTTTGAGATGAAGCTGGCTGATGTCTCAATACTTCAATTCTGTGTGTTTAATTCCCCTTTGGGAATAAACTCCAGCTCATCATTCCGATAGAGTGGCAAAAAATCATAATGAACAGTTTGCAATGATTAGCAATGAACCCGTTGCCTATTACTTACTATGAAAGCATGCATTAGAATTGTTTTGATATAGCAATTTTTAATTTTGTCTACTAAATACCCAGTATTACGTGAGCTAGTGGTAGCACAGTAATCATTTTTTTTATATTTATGAATACATGTTATCTTAAAATGCAATTTTTTAAAATTTAAATTCAATTAACCAACATATAGCACAGCATTCGTTTCTGGTGTAGTCTTCAATGATTCATTAGTTGTGTATAACACCCAGTGTTCATCACATCACGTGACCTCCTTAATGCCCATCACCCAGTTACCCCATCTCCCCACCCACCTCTCTTTCCACAACCCTCACTTTGTTTCCCAGAGTCAAGAGTCTCTGATGGTTTGGCTCCCTCTCTGGTTTCGTCCCACTCTGTTTTCCCTCCCTTCCCCTATGATCCTCTGTGCTATTTCTTATATTCCAGATATGAGTGAAACCATACGACAATTATCTTTCTTTGCTTGACTTCTTTCACTTAGCGTAATCCCCTCCAGCTCCATCCATGTCAGTGTAAATTGTAGGTATTCATCCTTTCTGATGGCTGAATAATATTCCAATTGTATATATGGACCACATCTTATCCATTCATCTGTTGAAGGACATCTCAGCTTCTTCCACAGTTTGGCTATTGTGGACGTTGCTGTTATGAACATCGGGGTGCAGGTGCCCCTTTATTTCACTACATCTGTATCTTTGGGGTAAATACCCAATAGTGCAGTTGCTGGGTCATAGGGTAGCTCTATTTTTAACTTCTTGAGGAACCTCCATACTGTTTTTCAGAGTGGCTGTACCAGCTTGCATCCCCACCAACAGTGTAAGAGGCTTCCCCTTTCTCTACTCCTTGCCAACATTTGTTGTTCCCTGTCTTGTTACTAAAATGCAACTTTTTTAAGAAACAAAAATTAAAATTAAGTATTTATAAATCAGTTTACCCTGAGAAGTGTCCTAAATAAAATATGCCCAATCTGTTAATTAAAGGAGTTATCACATTTGTATTTTACTTAAAGAACTTATGGAACAAATAGGGATCTATAATTTTACATGGTAAGGGGCAGTTTCTGAAAGGCTCTCCAGAAGAAATATTCCTGTATTAGAGATGTGCAGTACACAAGAAGAGATAGAACTGATAGAGCACATGATTTCTTCAATCCAGTTCATAGCATCAATGACTTGAGCCTAACCTTGTAAAAAAAAAAAAAACAGATCTTCCTAAAGTTCAACTAAATTTGAATGAAAGCAAGATCACAAAATATTCCCTTAAAATTCATAAACCCCTCACCTTTTGGCTAATGTAACATTTTAATCGAGGTGTAATTGAAATAAGTTAAAACAATTAGAATCTACATTGAAGAACCTAAATATTTCACGTGGTAAAGGAGTGTAGGTGCCTACCATTACCTACTCCCCCCCCCCCCCAAAAAAAAATCAGAATAAATATTGCTCTTTCTGTAGCTACTCTTGGTGGATTCCTCCTTGGATTGAGATCTACTGTGTGGTTGTTTCATCTGAACTATTCCCCCTAACATAGGAGCCTTTTAAAAATAAGAATGCTGGGGGCACCTGGGTGGCTCAGTCATAAAGCATCTGCCTTCGCCTCAGGTCATGATCCTAGGGTCCTGGGATCCAGCCCCGCATTGGGCTCCCTGCTAGGCGGGAAGCCTGCTTCTCCCTCTCGACTCCTTCTGCTTGTGTCCCCCCCCCACCCTGTCTCTCTCTGTCAAATAAATAAAATCTTTAAAAAATAATAAGAATTCTGATTGTTAATGGTTTCAGACATTATTTGGAATAAGAAATTCGTATAATTTATTAGCGTTTCAATTTTATCTGTGAGGAGTTATCTCTTATTTTAGTAATTTTCTTAAGGTTAAAGTTGTGCTCCTAAATTAGTGGCAAATGACTTAATGAGGTTATCTTCAGGAGGCCTGGGTTCCAGTCCTAGCTCCTGTATCAACTATCCATGTACCAATTTGTCTCAGAGTTCCAGGTTCTCCAGTCATTACATGGGCCTGTCAGTAACAAACTCCACATCTACCTTAGGTATAGCTGGAGATTATTGAAAGTCTAACAAGAGCTGACTATCTTACACATAGTATAAGAGTTACTTGAATTCTGAAAATAACCTGATACTGTCGGTATTATCCTCATTTTACAAATATGTCAGAGGCCAACCGAGGAAACATGGTTATTCCCAGAACAGTCGGTATTTGCAGATTTTTTTTAATATTTTATTTATTTATTTGACAGAGAGAGACACAGCGAGAGAGGGAACACAAGCAGGGGGAGTGGGAGAGGGAGAAGCAGGCCTCCTGCTGAGCAGGGAGCTCGATGCGGGGCTCGATCCCAGGACCCCAGGATCATGACCTGAGCTGAAGGCAGACGCTTAACCAACTGAACCACTCAGGCGCCCCTGACAGATTTTTGTTTCCAAATTTTCTTTCCACAGTGTTATGCCACTTTGTTATTGTGAGAGTCAACTGAACCGGTAAGTTTGGCAGCACTTTGTGGCCAGATGGCTAATACCTTTACTTCTTTATATTTGTCTGATAGTAGAAAAGAAGTAGCCTGTTAAAATATAGCAAAAGAGCACTGGAGTAGGGATTTGAAAATCTATGTGCTACTCTTGTATACTAGTTTCCTATGGCTGCCATAACAAGTGAGGACAAAATCGATACTTGAAACAACTTAAAATTATCCTTACAGTTTTGCAGATAAAAATCAAGTATCTGCAGGGTCTGCTCCCCTCTGGAGGCTTGAGAGTGTCTTCTTCCTTGCCTTTTTCAGCTTTTAGAGCAGTATTCTTTAAGTTCCTTGGTTCATGGCCCTTTCCTTCAATACTAAAAGCCAGCAGTATAGTGTATTGCTTTAGTAGTAACATTGTCTCTTTTCGTGCCATATGTCCTTCTGCCTGCCTCTTGTCAGGACCCTTGAAATTAGACTGGACCCACCTGGATAACACAAGGAAATCTTCCCATTTCAAGATCTTTAATCACATTTGCAAAACCTCTTTTGCCATATAATATAACATTCACAGGTTCTGATCCATGAGGACATGGATATCTTTGGGGACCATTATTCAGCCTATTACATTCTGATTCTGTCATGCCGCACTAAAATTATTTACATTCACTTGGTTTTTCTATTAATACATTCCCTGCACTTTGGAGTGTTTTGGTATTTTTTGAGATACTATATGTATGCTATCGTAAGACCTCTTACTGTATCCTTGGTACAGTCAAAATTGCTAACGACAAATAAAATAGCAATGGAAATACCACTTTAAAAAGAAGTACTGCTTTAAGTACTCAAACCTAAACTGACTTCTATGAACATTTGTTTCATTTTATTTATTTTTGATTATTTTTTATAGAGAGGGAGAGGCAAAGGGAGAGGGAGAGAGAGAATCTTAAGAAGGCTCCATGCCCAGCTTAGAGCCCGACATGGGCTCTGACCCAAGCAGAAATCAAGAGTCTGACACTTAACCTACTGAGCCACCTAGGCATCCTTTCACCTGCTTATTTTTTGAAACTTGGTTTTTATTTTATTTTATTTTTATTTTTTTAATTTTATTACGTTATGCTAGTCACCATACAATACATCATTAGTTTTTGATGTGATCCACAATCCATTGTTTTCATATAACACCCAGTGCTCTATGCAGTATGTGCCCTCCTTAATACCCATCACCGGGCTAACCAATCCCCCATCCCCCCTCCCCTCTAAAACCCTGTTTTTTTCTCAGAGTCCATAGTCTCTCATGGTTCATCTCTCCCTCCAATTCCCCCTCCTCATTTTTCCCTTCCTTCTCCTAATGTCCTCCATGCTATTCCTTATGTTCCACAAATAAGTGAAACCTTATGATAATTAACTTTCTCTGCTTGACTTATTTCACTTAGGATAATCTCCAGTCCCATCCATGTTGATGTAAAAGTTGGGTATTCATCCTTTCTGATGGCTGAGTAATATTCCATTGTATATATGGACCACATCTTCATCCATTCATCTGTTGAAGGGCATCTTGGCTCTTTCCACAGTTTGGCTATTGCAGACATTGCTGCTATGAACATTGGGGTGCATATGGCCCTTCTTTTCACTACATCTGTGTCTTTGGGGTAAATACCCATTAGTGCAATTGCTGGGTCATAGGGTAGCTCTATTTTTAATTTTTTGAGGAACCTCCACACTGTTTTCCAAAGTGTCTGTACCAACTTGCATTCCCACCAACAGTGTAAGAGGGTTCCCCTTTCTCCACAACCTCTCCAACATTTGTTGTTTCTTGCCCTGTCCATTTTTGCCGTCCTAACTGGTGTAAGGTGGTATCTCAGTGTGGTTTTGATTTGGATTTCCCTGATGGCTAATGATGATGAACATTTTTTCATGTGTCTGTTAGCCATTTGTATGTCTTCTTCAGAGAAGTGTCTGTTCATCTCTTCTGCCCACTTTTTGACTTGATTATTTGTTTTTTGGGTGTTGAGTTTGAGAAGTTCTTTATAGATCTTGGATACCAGCCCTTTATCTGTAGTGTCATTTGCAAATATCTTCTCCCATTCTGTGGGTTGCCTCTTTGTTTTGTTGACTGTTTCCTTTGCTGTGCAGAAGCTTTTTATCTTGATGAAGTCCAATAGTTCATTTTTGCTTTTGTTTCACTAGCTTTTGGAGATGTATCTTGAAAGACGTTGCCGTGGCCGATGTCAAAGAGGTTACTGCCTATGTTCTCCTCTAGGATTTTGATGGATTCCTGTCTCACATTGAGGTCTTTCATCCATTTTGAGTTTATCTTTGTGTATGGTGTTAGAGAATGGTCGAGTTTCATTCTTCTGCATATGGCTCTCCAATTTTCCCAGCATGATTTATTGAAGAGACTGTCTTTTTTCCATTGCATGTTTTTTCCTGCTTTGTCAAAGATTATTTGACCATAGAGCTGAGGGTCCATATCTGGGCTCTCTATTCTGTTCCATTGGTCTATATATCTGTTTTTGTGCCAGTACCATGCTGTCTTGGTGATCACAGCTTTGTAATATAGCTTGAAATCGGGCAACGTGATGCCCCCAGCTTTGTTTTTCTTTTTCAACATCTCCTTGGTGATTCAGGGTCTTTTCTGATTCCATACAAATTTTAGGATTGTTTGTTCCAGCACTTTGAAAAATGTCATTGGAATTTTGATCGGGATGGCATTGAAGGTGTAGATTGCTCTGGGTAGCATAGACATTTTAGCAATGTTTATTCTTCCGATCCATGAGCATGGAATATTTTTCCATCTTTTTGTGTCTTCTTCAATTTCTTTCATGAGTGTTCTGTAGTGCCTAGAGTATAGATCCTTCTATGAAAAAGCCACAGCGAATATCATCCTCAATGGGGAAAAGCTGAGAGCCTTTCCCTTAAGATCAGGAACACGTCAAGGATGCCCACTCTCACCACTATTGTTCAACATAGTACTAGAAGTCCTAGCAACAGCAATCAGACAACAAAAAGAAATAAAAGGTATTCAAATTGGCAAAGAAGAAGTCAAACTCTCTCTTTTCGCAGATGACTTTATGTGGAAAACCCAAAAGACTCCACTCCCAAATTACTAGAACTCATACAGCAATTCAGTAATGTGGCAGGATACAAAATCAATGCACAGAAATCAGTTGCTTTCTTATACACTAACAACGCAACTGTAGAAAGAGAAATTAGAGAAACGATTCCATTTACAATAGCACCAAAAACCATAAGATACCTCGGAATAAAACTAACCAAAGAGGTAAAGGATCTATACTCTAGGAACTACAGAACACTCATGAAAGAAATTGAAGGAGACACAAAAAGATGGAAACTTGGTTTTTATAGTCACAGTAAAATGAATGTGATGGATTCAAATCAATATTAAAATAAGCAAGATCAGCACAAACAGGTAGTTGTACCTTGCATTGCCACTGCTGGTTTCTCAGTTGCTCCTTTTCCAACATTTCAATTGCCTGATCACAATAAATTTGAAAGATACAAGGTAGTCTCAGAAAGTTGAAGAAATTGAGAGAGAAGTTTGGTTGTCAGACCTCCGTAATAGGTTGAATTAAATTTTTATCAACACTGGTGGCCAGTAAGAAGCACTCTCTAACTATGTCACAGTTACAATAAAATAAGATATATTCCCACTGGAATTAACTATGATGCTGGCATATACTTCATATTAAAAAATGACCAAAATCCCCTTTGAAGATAATTCACTTCCATAATTTCTGTTCTATGATTTGGAGTCTACAAATTAATCCTTTATATTCATTTATTACTAAAGTCAGAGATGGATGTATTAACAATAGTATGATAGTGTAAAAATCATGACAACAAGGAATTTGGGGTGCATTTTCACTGTTGAAAACCTCTGTATTCACCTTCACAGATGTGTAATGTGGTAGGTGCTATTAGAATTTCCATTTAAGGAGAACATGAGGTGTTAATTACTCTCAAACATATTGTTAGAGAGGAAGATTGATTTTTGAACACAGCTAATACTACAAAACTGATTACTTACTCTACATAATAGTGTTTAATTACATTAACTTTTCTGGGTTGGGCAACATTTTATTTTCTATTGGTCAGGCCATATTTTCATCTTTATATTAAAGATATACATATATAGACCAAATGCCATTTTAATTCAGACTTTAAGTAATAAAATATTATTCCCTGGCAACTTTTTTAGCCCATTGAGTGCATAAAATTTATGCAGTCTAGATGTGACATAATTACATGTCACTGAGAATTCAATTTATAAGAAACTCTAGTATGTGTTCAACTAGGAGGTCCTTCTGATATGGAGGCTCAAAGAGGTGTTATGTTGCTCACATTAAAACAGTAATGCCTTAACAGTTTTGTTAATTTGATTCATGATTTGTATCACTAAACTTTGAGCTGCTATGGTATTCTTTAATAGTCTTGATAATCTCCACAAAAACTGATTGATAGAGTAAAACAGTCCTAGTGAGTGACCTTAAGAGAAACCTCTTTGGCCCCAAAGACCAGTAAGTACAGAATTCTATCTTCTTTATATGGAATATTCTCTAAGGGAGACCTTATGCTAGGCATAGAGAGAGTATTCACAAACATTCAGTAGCATTAAAAACACAGATTATTAGTTCTCTAATTTAAAAAAAAAAGAGTTAAATTAGAAATCATCAACAGAAGAAAATTTGGGAAATGCACAAATACTTGGACATATAAAAGTAATTTTAACAGCAGCATCAAAAAACCCTTGAATTCTGAAAGTTATAAAACCTTGCTGAGAGAAATTGAAGTTCTAAATAAATGGTATCTCATTGAGGTTTCTTGTTTGTTAAGCTTTACTGACGGATAACTGACAAAGCAAATTGTAAGCTATTAAAGTATACGTGATAATAATTTGATGCTGTGTATACATTGCGAAAGGATTCCTGCTGTGTGGTTAATTTACACAACCATAACTTCCTATTTCTTTGGGTGAGAGCATGTAAATTATACGGTCTTAGCAAATTTCAGTTATCCAGTACAGTGTTACAAGCTTACAGTTACCTTGTTATTTATTAAAGTAGATCCTTATTCATCTTAGAGCTGCAAGTTTGTTACTTTTCACAAGCATCTCCTTATTTCTCCCCCCCCCCAGCCCCTAGCAACCACTTTTCTACTATGTTTCTATGAATTAGACTTTTTTTTTTTGGTTCCACATGTAAGTCATATCATAAAGTATTTATCTTTTTCTAACTTCACTTAGCATAATGTCATCAACGACCATTCATGTTGTCCCAAAAAGCAGGATTTCCTTCTTTCTCATGGCTGAATGATATTTGTGTGTGTGTGTATCTGTGTGTATAAACACACACATACAACATCTTCTTTATTCACCCACAGATGGCCATTTAGATTGTTTCCGTATCTTGGCTACTCTTAATAATGCTGCAGTAAACATGGGAGTGCAGGTATCTTTTTTTTTTAATTTTTTATTGTTACGTTAATCACCATACATTACATCATTAGTTTTTTAAATTTTTATTGTTATGTTAATCACCATACATTACATCATTAGTTTTTGATGTAGTGTTCCATGATTCATTGTTTGTGCATAACACCCAGTGCTCCATGCAGAATGTGCCCTCTTTAATACCCATCACCAGGCTAACCCATCCTCCGAACCCCCTCCCCTCTAGAACCTTCAGTTTGTTTTTCAGAGTCCATCGTCTCTCATGGGTTGTCTCCCCCTCCGATTGCCCCCCCCCCTTCATTCTTCCCCTTGCAGGTATCTTTTTGAGATAATCATTTCATTTCCTCATTTCCTTTGGATATATAAACAGAAATAGAACTGCTGGATCATAGGGTATTTTTTAAAAATAGTTGTTTGAGAGAGAGCATTCATGAGCAGGGGGAGGCGCAGAGGGAGAAGGACAAGCAGACTCCCTGCTGATCACAGAGCCTGTAGGGACTTGACCTCAACCCTGAGATCACTACCTGAGTCGAAATCCAGAGTTGGTTGCTTAACTGTGCCACAGAGGTGCCCCATTGGGTATTTCTATTAATTTTTTGAGGAATCTCCATACTGTTTTTTTGTAATGACTGAACCAATTTATATTGTTCCCAACAGTGTGAAAGGATTTCCTTTTCTCCACATTTTTGCAACACTTGTTACCTCTTGTCTTCTTGACAGGCATTCTATCAGGTCGGTACTGATAACTCATCGTGTTTTTGATCTTCATTTCCCCAGTGATTAGTGATGTTGTGTATCTTTTTATGTACCTCTTGGCCACTTGTATGTCGTCTTTGGAAAAATGTCTAGTCAGTTTTCCTACCCATTTTTTACTTATTTTTTATTTTTATGTTTACTTGTATGAAATTTTCATGTTTTAGATACTAACCTACCTAGTATATTGTTTGCAAATATTTTCTCCTATTCTGTAGGTTGCTTTTTTTTTTTTTTTTTTCCTGTGTAGAATCTTTTTACTTGATGTACTGTTCCTTGTTGATTTCTTGTGTTTGTTGCCTGTGCTTTTGGGGTCTTGTCAAAAAACTACTTGCCAAAAAAAAAAAAATAGTAATAGTAATAATAATAAACTCATTGCCAAAACCAATATTAAGGAGATTTTTCTGTATTTTTTTAAAAAATTATTTACTTATTTGAGAGAGAGAGTGGGCACAAGCATGAGCAAGAAGGGGAGGGGGAGAGAGAATCTCAAGCAGACCTCATACTGAGTGTGGAGCCCAATGTGGGGGGCTGGATCTCACGACCCCGAGATCATGACCTAAGACAAAACCAAGAGTTGGAGGCTTAACTGACTGTGTCACCCAGGCATCCATTCCCATGTTTTCTTCTAAGAGTTACACATTTTCTCATCTTAGGTTTAAGTTTTTAATTTTTCTCAAGTTATTTTTTGTGAGTGGTATAAAATAGGGGACCAATTTTTTTCTTTTGCATGTGACTGTCTAGTTTTCCCAAACTCATTTATGAAGAGACTATTTTCCCATTGCGTAGTTTTGGCTCCTTTGTCAAAAATTGACAATATATGCATGGGTTTATTTCAGGGATCTCTCTTCTGTCCTCTTGATCTGTGTGTCTCTCTTTATGCAATAGTGTGGTAATACAGTTTGAAATAAGGGAAGTATGATGCCTCCATCTTTGTTCTTTTTCTTTAGGATTGTTTGGCAATACTTTGGTGCCATACCAACTTTGTGATTGTTTTTCCTTTTTCTGTGGAAAATTCCATTGGAATTTGATGGGGATGGCATTGAATCTATACATCATTTGGGTAGAATGGACACTTTAACAATTTTTTTCTCCAGTACATGAGCATGAACTAGATTTCCATATATATGTGTGTCTTCTAGCAGTTTCTTTCATTGCCTTTTTTTTTTTTAAAGATTTTATTTATTTTTGACAGAGAGAGAGAGCACAAGCAGGGGGAACAGCAGAGAAAGAGGGAGAAGCAGACTCCCTGCTGAGCAAGGAGCCCGATGCGGGGCTCGATCCCAGGACCCTGAGATCATGACCTGAGCCGAAGGCAGACGCTTAACCGTCTGAGCCACCCAGGCGCCCCTTCTTTCATTGTCTTAAAGGTTTCAGCGTACAGATCTTTTACCTCCTTGCTTAAATTTATTCCTGATTATTGTATTTTTAATATAGTTATTCATAGAATTGTTTAATTTCTCTTTCTGATAGTTCCTTCTTAGTGTATACAAAAACATCTGATTTTTGTACATTGATTTTATATCTTGCACCATTACTGAATTCATTATTTCTACTAATTAGTTTTTGCTGGAGTCTTTAGGATTTTCTATATGTCTTCTGCAAGTATGGTCTGTTTTGTTTCTTCCTTTCTGATTTGCATGCTTTTTCTTTTTCTTGCCTAATAGTTTCAGCTAGGACTTGCAGTACTGTGTTGAGTAAAAATGGTGAGAGTTGACATGCTCGTCCTTTTGCTTATTTTAGAGGAAAAGTTTTCAGCTTTTCACTATTGAGTATGATGTTAGCTTTGGGCTTGTTATATATGTGTTCACTATGTTGAAGTATCTTCCTTTTATACCCAGTTTCTTGGTAGTTTTAATAATGAATGGATGTTGATTTTTGTCACATCCTTTTTCTGAATCATTTGAGGTGATCATATGACTTCTTCATTTCATTAGTGTGGTATATCACATTGATTAATTTGTGGATGTTGATCCATCCTTGTATCCCTGGGATAAATCTCACCTGATCGTGGTGTATGATCTTTTCACTGTATTGCTGGATTTAGTTGAGGATTTTAGGTCTATGCTCATCAGGGATATTGAACTGTAATTTTGTGTTGCTTTTTTTCTTGTGGTGACTTTGTCTGGTTTTAGTATCAGGGCAGTACTGACCTCATCAAATGAGTTTTGAAGTTTTCTCTCCACAGCTTTTTTGAAGAGTTTGTGAAGAACTGGTGTTAATTCTTTCATAAATGTTTGGTAGAATTCACCTGTGAAGACATTTTTTAGGGAGGTTTTGGATTACTGACTCGATCTCCCTACTAGTAATAGGTCTGTTCAGATTTTCTATTTCTCAAGATTTTTTTCCTGGTAGGTTGTATGTTTCTAGGAACTTAGGCTTTTTTTTTCCAGGTTGTATGATTTGTTGCCATATAACTGTTTATAGTAGCCTCTTAGGATCCTTTGTATTTGTGTGGTATCAGTTGTAATGTCTTTCTATTATAATTTGACTACTCTTTTATTCTTTGAGTCTAGCCAACAGTATTGTTTATCTTTTCAAAAAAGTAGCTCTTAGTTTCATTTTTGTTGTTACTGTTTTTGTATTGTATTTCTAGTGTCTATTTCTTCTATGATTAAATTTCCTCTCTTCTACTAACTTTGGGCTTTTTTTTTTTTTTTTCTGTAGATGTTAGGTTAGGGTGTTTCTTTGAGATCCTTTTTTTGTTTGTTCGTTTACCTGCTATAGGCTTTTATCATTGCATTATGAACTGCTTTTGTTGAATCTCAATAGTTTTTGTATATTGTATATCCATTTTCAAGGCTTTCTATTATGTTTCATTTATATTTGTGTCTGTTTGTATGCCAGTATCACACTATTTTAATTGCTCTCGTTTTGTAGTATCAGGAAGTGTGATACGTCCAGCTTTGTTATTCTTTTCCGGGATTGCCTTGGCTATTCAGGGTCTTTTGTGGTTCCATACCAATTTTAGAATTATTTTTTTTATTTCTGTGAAAAATGCCGTTGGAATTGTGCTAGGGAATTCATAAATTTATAGATAGCTTTGGATAGTTTGGACATTTTAACAATATTAATTCTTATCCATGAACACAAAGTCTCTTTCCATTTGCTCAGGTCTTAAGTTTCTTCCATCAGTGTCTTATAGTTTTCATTGTACAGCTCTTTCACTTCATTGGCTAAAATCAGTCCTAAGTATTCTAATAATTTATTATTTTTTAAAAGATTTTAGAGACTGTGAGTGGGGGGGAGAGGCAGAGGGAGAGAGAGAAAGAATCTCAAGCAGACTCTGCACTGAGCACAGAGCCCCATGCAGGGCTCAATCCCACAACCCTAAGATCATGATGTGAGCTGGAATCAAGAGTCAGATGCTTAACTGACTGAGCCACCCAGGTGTCCCAATATTCTATTCTATTTTTATACTACTGTGATTGGGATAGCTTTCTGATACTTCATTTTAGATTATAGATACTACACCGATTTCTGTATATTGACTTTATATCTTGAAATTTTACTAAATTTATTGATTAGTTCCAATGGTATTTTGGTTGCGTCTTCAGAATCTACTACATATAAGATCACACCATCTGCAAATAATGAGGGCTTTACTTCTTTCTGATTTAAGTGTTGTTTGTATTGTAAACTTCAAAGTTGTTAAGAGATTAGATCTTGTTTCCACCAAAGTTGCTAAGAGACTAGATCTTGTTTCCACCACAAAAGAGAAATAATCAGGTGACATGATGAAGGTATTGGCTAACATTACAGTGGTAATCATACTGCAGTATAAATGTCTCAAGTCAATGCATTGTACACCTTTAACTTACACATTTTTAAATGTCAATTAAAAAAATCAATGGAACCAATATGTAGTCCACTTTAGGTCTATACTTGCACAATTAAGTTTTTCTTTTTAAAAGAGGTCCAGAAAATTTAGTAGAAAAAAATTTTTCATCAAATTGTGTTGGAATGACTGGACAGCTTATAAAAAACAAATGATTCCCAAATGTCAGCTCACAAAGTACAGAAATGTTAACTCATTATTGACATTAGTCATACTTTTAAATGTATATCCAAAAATCTGTAAAACTTCTAAAATAAAACCTAGGGAAATAATTTGTGACTAGGTAGGGAAAGAATTTAAGGTAGAACAAAATGTAATTTATAAAAGAACACTGATAAATTGGACTTCAGTCAAACTGAAGTGTTTTTTGTTTAAATTGAGATGCAAATGATACATAAAATTACTCAGGTATACAACCTAAGATTTGATATATGTGTTTATTGCAAAATGATCACAACCAGTCTAGTTAACATCCATTTTCACACATAGTTAAAATATTTTTTAATTGTGGTGATGAACTTTAAGATCTACTCTCTTAGCAGTGTTCAAATATATATACAGTATTATTAAATACAGTCACCATGCTGTACATTAAACCCCCTGGACCCATTTTGTAACTGGAAATATATACCTCTTGACCACCTTCACTCATTTCACCTACCTCTACTCCTTTGCTGTCTCTAGCAACCACCAATCTGTTTTCTGTATCTGAGTTTTTTTGTTTTTTTTTTTTTATTTCAATTCCACTTAAAAGTGGGATGATACAGTATTTGCTTTTTTTGGACTTCACTTAGTTTTATACCCTCAAGCTCTATTCATGTTGTCACAAATAGCAAGATTTTCATCCTCCTTATGGCTGAGTAATCCTTTGTGTTGTGTACATAGATGTATGTAAACACCACATTTTCTTGATCCATTCATCCATCCACAAATGTTTCAGTTATTTCTAGGTCTTGGCTACTGGTGCAATGAACATGGGAGTGCAGATAGCTCTTTAAGTTGTTGGTGTTTTCATTTCGTCCAGATAAATTCCCAGCAATGGGATGGCTGGATCATATGGTAGTTGTATTCTTAGTTTTTGAAGAAGCTCCAGACTGTTTTCCATAGTGGTTGCACCAGTTTACATTCTTATCAACAGTGCACAAGGCTTCCCTTTCTCCACATCCTCACCATTGCTTCTTAACTCTTTATGACAGTAGCCATTCTAACAGGTGTGAGATTTTCTATCCCATTGTGGTTTCGATTTGCATGATGATTTGATTTCTCTGATGATTAGCAGTGTTGAGCACCTTTTTCTGTACCTGTTGGCCATCTGTATGTCCTGTAAACTGAAGTCCTCTTCTCCTCAAGTGATAGAACTAAAAAAATGCAATCCACAAATGGCTCATTTCCTGAATTTATAAATAACTCTCATAACTCAGTAATGATACAAATAATCTAAATTAAGATAAATGATTTTGACAAAAATTTCACAAATTGAGATATTCGAATGTCCAGTAAATATGTGAAAAGATACATATCATTAATCATAAGTAATGGATAAATTTAATCCACAAGATACCACTTAATACGCATTTAAAATATTGTACCATACCAAGTGTTAGGATAGATAGCAACTGGAACTCTAATGATTTGCTAATGGAAATGTGTGATGTTAGGACCACTTACACTGGCAGCTTAAAAATTTGGCAGCATTTGGCACCTTCTTAAAAATTTAAACATTAATCGGGCGCCTGGGTGGCTCAGTTGGTTAAGCGACTGCCTTCGGCTCAGGTCATGATCCTGGAGTCCCGGGATCCAGTCCCGCATCGGGATCGAGTCCCACATCGGGCTCCCTGCTTGGCAGGGAGTCTGCTTCTCCCTCTGACCCTCTTCCCTCTCATGCTCTCTGTCTCTCATTCTCTCTCTCTCAAATAAATAAATAAAATCTTAAAAAAAAAATTTAAACATAAATCATTGGACCCAGGACTTCCACTCCTGTGTATTTACTCAGGAGAAAGGAAAACATAAACCCTATCAAAGACTTAAATAAAATATTCAGAGCAGCTTTATTCATGAGAACTAAGTCCATAAAACTAGCCACATCTTTATCTACAGGTGAATAGACAATGATTATTCTTAAAATGGCAAATGAAAAAGGAAGAAACTACTGATACATGCCAAACCATGGAGGAGTTGTAAAAAAAAAAAAAAAAATTAAACTGAGCCAAAGGAGCCAAAAAAGAGACATGAATAGTCTACATGACTATTCAAAGAGACATGAATAGTATACAATTACATTTATATGAAATTATAGAACTGAAAAATACAGACCAAAGTGAATGAAATCACATGTTACATATAACATGAGACCAAGGAAAAACTGATAGAGTTTAAATGAGATGCCCAAAGACATAGTTCTAAGTTGGCACTTGGTTAATTAAAATGCCAATGATGATTCTACCACTTCCTAGCCAATCTGGAATCTAATGTGTCAAAGGAATGTGGTTGTCCATTGTGTCCCACTGAAGAAGTTCTATACTTTTCATGTGAACCGGCTGGGTCTTGTTAAATTAGGAAATGAACCAGAATAGAAAGTTTTATGAAGCAACTCGGAGATGTGAATTCAGAATCTATTTTACTGTTTTTAATGCTTGAGAATGAGGAGGGTTCTGACGTAAAATCTTTGATCATAATATAGGATTTTCTCCATAATAAACATAGAATTTCCTTCCACAATCCTGCTTGAATGTTACTGACCTCTCTTTAACCATTAGCAAAAAACTCAGAGGCCACATCATACTTATTACTGAGCACCTACTGTGACTGCAGCACCAGAATATAACCTAATCATCACTCTAGCTTTTATTCATTTTATATAGTCCTCCACATGCTTGTGTATGACTACTATATGTTAAAGAATAAAAATAATAAACACAGAAGAAGAGTAATTCATGCTTTATTTTATCTGCCCTGTGAAGTATTTATTAATAAACCATTAAAAGCAAGGTTAGGGCACACACAGTTCATTTTAATGCTCTTATAAATATGGATTTCCTTTTAATTTTTTACAGTAATTTAACTCTCAGATACCATTATCTTTCCAATATGAAAAACAACCTGAACCAGAAAAGAAGCCGATGCATTAAAGAAATGTACTGCTTTTAAAATGCTGAGTCTGTTTACATAATGCCTTTAATGCTTTCTAAACTCTGGTAAAAATTTAAATTTTGTAGGTTTTAAATTTATCATTATTATTATTAATATTATTATACTTAATCCTACACTGGAGTGTGTGGAGTCTTCAAAGGGGGAGATTGATCCTTACCTAAATTTCCTAGCGAAAGAAGCTCAACACTGCTATAAAAAATTCAAAACAATAAATAATAATTAAAACTGGAAAGCTGCTTTATTTCTGGGTCAGCGATTTCATAAATATGCATGTGGTATTAAATTTAATGATCTCTTTGGATATTTTGGCAAATGTCTGTCATGAAATGGTTTGCCATGGCCCACGTAACCCAGGTGTAACATGAAGCCATTTGGAATGTAGTTCACCCCTCTCAATTAGATGTTCTAGAACTTTTAGACATACTGGATTGAATAAATCCAAGTCAGGCAAGATCAATAGAATTTTTGATGTTTGGTGAATGCTGTGGTTCACTGAAATGAGTCAAAATAATGGAATTCAAGTTCTGGTTTTGTCACTCACTAGCTGTAGTTATTTTAACCTCTCTGAACTGTCCTTTCATCATATGAAAAATAAGAGTAATATGGAACAGAGTGCAAGGGCTGTATAAAGAATTAAATAAGATATCTAAACTAGCTCTGAAAGCATCAGAATCCTGTAAGGTTAAATGTATTTAATGTCTCAGACAATGTTTCTATCACACATTTACTATTTACCTATATGAACTGTTTTTGATACAACAGGATCTGGTTTTTCTGTGTATAGGAATGAATTCATCTGTGTCTTTATGTGTTCTATTTCCTGCCTTTTGAGTACTTTCTCCTTTCTATATCTGTTCAAATCTTAACTACAGAAGTACACTCTACCATGTACTCCTACACAAAGCCATCGAAGTCCACGGAAACCCACAGTAGTATCTCTATTCTCTAAATTCATAGCACTGAGTTGAGTCCTTTGATTGAACTCTTACAAGATATATCTGTGCCTTTTTCCTCTACATAAAATGCTAACACTTAGAAATGTGACTCTAGGAGGTGTACAATAATGAATTAGATTGATTTATCAGAGGATAATATGTCAGTGAGCCAATTCTAGCAAATCATCTTTTTATATAATTTTTGTCCCCAGGACCACCAATGAATGGGTAGTGGACCACATGGTGGTCTACCTACATTCAATATGCCTTTCTGTATATTGTCAACATACTCTGCTTTATAGCCTATTTGGCTTAATTATCTTCTGCCAAATAATACGTAGCCAAGAAATTGATGAAATGTATTCTTTAAGAAAACTGAAGTGTTGGGGCGCCTGGGTGGCTCAGTCGTTAAGTGTCTGCCTTCGGCTCAGGTCGTGATCCCAGGGTCCTTGGATCGAGCCCCGCATCAGGCTCCCTGCTCAACAGGAAGCCTGCTTCTCCCTCTTCCCCTGCTTGTGTTCCCTCTCTTGCTGTGTCTCTCTCTGTCAAATAAATAAATAAAATCTTTAAAAAAAGAAAAAGAAAACTGAAGTGTGTAAACTTACATCTCAGACAGTATTACTTGTTCTATCCAAGACCAGCAAGCAAGGATAGTAATGTCAGAGCTATGGCTGTGAACAGCACCATTCACTCATTCCCTAAACAGTAATTTTTAAAAATAATTAGACACATGACCCCTGAGCTACCCTAGTTTCTAGCCTTCCTGTATTTAGGTGTAGCAGTAAGATTAAATATTAAAGTTCTGGGCAATGGAATATGAACAGAAGTAGTGGGTATTGATAATACACACACACTTTAAAAACAGTGAACACTCCCCTCCCACTCCTTGCCCTTCTCAGAAGCTAATACATGGAAGTATCTAGGGTGTAGTTTTGGCTAGCAGATAAATAAAATGCCTCAGGGGGATGACAGAGATCTAAGATGGTACCTGAGGGTCTACATGACCTCTGTTAATTGGAATGCTCACTTGTGACTGTTTGCAGGGGGTGGGGATGTGAAATAAGTGTATTTATTTTTTAGTTCTTACTGTCTCTTCCACACGCAGCTTAATTGTCCTCTGCTAAAATAAAACTCATGCTGAGTTATTATCATGGAAATAGTAGGGTGTTCAGGAAGAAATTCACAGCATTCTGTATGAAATCTATCACACCAGGAAACAATATGAGGATCACAGGGGAACGGATATTGGAAGCATGCACTGTGATGGAACAGAGGCCCAACAATTGAGGAGCTGCCAAGAATCACTATTCCCCTTTTTCCAATTTTCCTCATGTGCTAGAAGTTCTATCCTAGAAGCCTCACCCATACAAACGTTCTGATTTTTTTCCTCTCCTCAGCTAAAGAGTTTAGGCATGATTTCACATACATTGACCCATTTACTCCACAAACCAATCTTAGAAGTAGCTATGAAGAGCATTAGCTCTGTGCCCTGTTCAGCCAGAGGGAGGCAATGGCAGGAGCTTGGTGAGAGGAAATAGAGCAGTCTGGGTATTCTTTTCCAACTCCATTCCTGCCTAGTCATTGCATCTAGTACGTAGATGCACCCTTCCTTAAAATCAGCTTCCCCTATGTGGCCTGTATTTACAGTTCTGTTCTCATGGTCTCCAACTACATTATTTGTCTCCTGTGTCCTTTCAATCATAGTGATGGTAACAGCTTCACCCTATGCTTAGTTTTTTTTTTTTTTATATCTCATCATCCTTTGTTCATTTTTTTTAAACCCTAAATATACCTCTATAAATAACCCCTTTATTATCTCTCTAGCTGAGCCATCTGTTTCTTGCTGCTATAATATATTGCCCCCATTTTATGGATGAGGAAACACAAGTACAGAAAGATCAACACCCTGAGGTCACTTAATAAATGATATAATAAGATTTGAAACCAGGCAGTCTGATGTAGTGTCTGTGAACCTAAATGCTAGGCAATGGTGTGTCTATATATCAACACATGGAGACTGCATAGAATGATTCAAGAAGAACTTGGAAATAAAAGAAAAATATAACATTCTGAAAGTTAAACTTTAAATCATCACCATGTGAGTCGGTTAAGAGTTTTGAAAAATGTAAATGACCAGATACAGTGTTCCAATTTGAACTGAAAAATAGGAAAAGTCTCAAGAAAGAATGCAGAAATCAGAAGTGGAAGGAGTGTGGTCTAACAAGGAGAAAAGCAAAAGGAGTTCAACAAAGGAAGTTATGACAGTGTCCAACTCTGGGTGTTCCGAATAGTTTAAAGTTTAGCCCCATTGTTAAGATCATTCTAAGTGTATAGGACAAATGAGGCTGCTTTATTCTGGTGCCATTACACTGTTACTACATCTCACTAAAGCCATTTATTCTTATTATGTGTTCATCCAGCAGCTTTATGATCTTGATTTGTTTTTGTTCTTCTGTCTAGAGGAGAATAATGCACTAATTCATACGTATTAAGGGTATGCTGTTCCTGTAGGTGTTTAAAATACTGGATAGAATGGTATTTTGAATGTACATATAAGTCTTGAGAGTTTGGTTCATGGTTATTTGGCCCTGTAGGGTAGAACTCCTTTCAGAGATCTGAGGACATTATGTTTTTAAACCTTTAAGACTGAATGGCAAGCATTTTATTATGGAGAGCAGATCTTTTTCAATTTGAATATTAGAAGGGAGGTGGAATAGAAGGGCAACATTTTCTACAATTAGTTGAGAAACACGTAAAAAAAAAAATCCCTAGCTAAGAGAAATATGTCTTAGGAGCTATCAATTATCAGCATCTTTCAGAAAAAGCACTTAGGAAACAGCTATTTGTGTGCCAGTTTGTTCTAGTCACTCAAGTTAACAGACACAGTCCTCAAAGGATTCAGACTTTATAGCCTAACACAGAATTTGTCATAAAAAAATGTTACAAACAAACATGAGTATTAAAGCCAGTTTGACAGTAATATTTCTCAGCATAAAATAATAAATTATCATTCTAGTTTATAAACAAGTTTCTTGTGAGCATTATCAAATCCTCCCTGAGGGAGCTCACTCAATCAGCATTTTTCTGAATTCCCAAACACTGAAATCCAGATCCTGGACCCAGTAGGGTAGTGATTTCCAGAGAGACTCAGTCTAATAACTTCAGTCCTTCTGATTCCGATACCTGTGGACAGTAAGTGGTTCTTAAGACCCTGGACTTGGTAATCACACAAACCTGGGTTTGACTTTTGATCTTGCCACTTCCCAGTTGTGTGCAATTGGAGGACTCTTAGTTCATAAAGTGGGATACTAATGCCATAACCTAGGGTTATGATGAAGGTGAGATGGAATGGAATGAGTCTGGGATGTGAACCACATATAGCAATGCTTACTGTTATGGCCAGTTGAATGCTGATAGGCAAATTTAAACCTGTCCTTGATTACTAGAAGTTTACTTCAGGATCTTGTAGTCTTGAAATAGCATTATGAATATTAATCATGACATTACTGCAAATGAGTAGATGAAACTACATGGAGAGATCTACAGTAATAAATGTTAGATGATGCAACTTTAGTAGATTTACATGCCTTTGTGAAACAGACTGGTGAGAAAAAAGTTGTTACTAGTGTATTTTTAATCACCAGATAATAGAGATTATAAAAATATTTCAGTACAAATGTAGTTTTGAGATTTGGGTCAGGAAAATTCCCTAAAACTACAGCAGACATGTATTGAATTATTTTAATTACAAATATTTAGATTTTAGTAGGAGATTTATAAAAATATATTTTTTTAGGTTATTATGTACTAGATAATGCCTAGAATCTGGATGTTGAGACAAATAGGAAGAAAAAGTACTCAAAGGAACTTAACTTTGAAGTACATTTAATGTACAACATTGTTTATTTCTTTACATTATTGGTAAGTCACCCATAATTGCATGAAATTAAATGGGAAAACAAACTCGTTTTCTTTTTAATTTTTTATTTAAATTCTAGTGAGTTAACATATAGGGTGATACTGGTTTCAGGAGTAGAATTTAGTGATCCATCACTTACATATAACAGCCAGTGCTCATCACAATAAGTGCCCTCCTTAATACCCATCACCCATTTTGCCCATCCCCCTGCCCACCTCCCCTTCATCAACCCTCAGTTGTCTTAACTCTATATTTAAGAGACTCTTATGGTTTGCCTCCCTCTTTTTTTTCCCCTCCCCTATGTTCATCAGTTTTGTTTCTTAAATTCCACATATGAGTGAAATCATATGGTATTTGTCTTTATCTGACTGACTTATTTTGCTTAGCATAATACCCTCTAGTTCTATCCATGTCGTTACCAATGGCAAGATTTCTTTTTTTGTTTTGTTTTTGATGACTGAATAGTATTCCATTGTATATATATACCACATCTTCTTAATCCATTCATCTGTTGATGGACGTCTTAGGTCTTTCCATGGTTTAGCTACTGTGGCATTACTGCTATAAACATTGGGGTGCATGTGCGCCTTCAAATCACTATGGTTGTATCTTTTGGATAAATACCTAATAGTGCAATTGCTCAGTCATAGGGTAGCTCTACTTTTAACTTTTTGAGGAAACTCCATGCTGTTTCTTTCTTTTTTTTTTTCATTATGTTATGTTAGTCACCATACAGTAGATCATGAGTTTTTTTTTATTATGTTATGTTAATCACCATACATTACAGCATTAGTTTTTGATGTAGTGTTCCATGATTCATTGTGTGTAACAGTGGCTGCACCAATTTGCATTTCCAACAGTGTAAGAAGTTTCCCCTTTCTCCACATCTTTGCCAACAACTGTTGTTTCCTGTGTCGTTAATTTTATCCATTCTGACAGGTTTGGGGTGGTATCTCATTATGGTTTTGATTTGTATTTCCCTGATGATGAGTGATGTTGAACATCTTTTCATGTGTCTTACCCATTTGTATGTCTTCTTTGGAAAAATCTCTTTTCATGTTTTCTGCCCATTTCTTAACTGGATTATTTGTTTTTAGAATTTTGAATTTTTTGAATTTTTGAATTTTGAATTTTTGAATTTGAGTTTAAGTTCTTTATACATTTTGGATATTAACACTTTATCAGATACGTTGTTTACAAATATCTTCTCTCATTCTATAGGCTGCCTTTTAGTTTTGTTGATTGTTTCCTTCACTGTGCAGAAGCTTTTTATCTTGATGAAGTCTCAATAGTTCATTTTTGCTTTTGTTGCCCTTGCCTCCAGAGACATGTCTAGTAAGAAGTTGCTATGGTTGAGGTCAGAGAGGCTTCTGCCTATGTTCTCCTGTAGGATTTTGATGATTTCCTCTTTCATACTTAGCTCTGTCATCCATTTTGAATTTATTTTTGTGTATGATGTAAGAAAGTGTTCCAGTCTCATTCTTTTGCATGTTGCTATCCAGTGTTCCCAACACAATTTGTTGAAGAAAGAGACTGTCTTTTTTCCACTGGATGTTCTTTCCTGCTTTGTCAAAGATTAGTTGAACATATAGTTGTGAGTCCATTTATGGGTTTTCTATTCAGTTCCATTGATCTAGGTGTCTGTTCTGGTGCCAGCTCCATATTGTCTTGATGACTACAATTTTATAATATAGCCTAACATCTGGGATTGTGAAGCCTCCAGCTTTGCTTTGCTTTTTCAAGATTGCTTTGGCTACTTGGGGTCTTCTGAGGTTCTATCCAAATTTTAGGATTGTTTGTTTTAGCTCTGTGAAAAATGCTTTTGGTATTTTGATAGGGATTGCATTAAATGTATAGATTCCTTGGGTATTAGAGACATTTTCACAATATTTGTTTTTCCAACCCAGGAGCATGGAATGTTTTTCCGTTTCTTTGTGTCATCTTCAATTTTTTTCATAAGTGCTCTATATTGGAAAATAGATTTTAAACAAGTAGAGATTTAACTATAAGGGGATGGTGAGTTACTCATGTATTTATTATATTTTAACCTATTGTAGTAATGCAAGAAAATCACGGAACTCTAATAAAATGATTTTACCAGAAGTGAATGTGAGTTGGCCAGGCAATGTGTATGTGGTGAGAAGTGAGAAAAAGAGTAGGAAAAAAAAAAAGATTCTAAGCAAAAGGAAAACTCAGCTCAGAGGAATAACCCTGCATGGTGTATCTGAAGAACTGAAAGAAGTACTGGATTCAAAATAAAAGTAAGTAACAAGAATCTGGGGGAGATTAGTAGGGTCAGATCACATGATGCTGTATGAAGAATAGGCTCAATGAGACAAGATTTGCTACGGAAAGACAAGGGCATGATCTACATTAGATTATGGTGATGACCTGGTTCAATGTATTCATGTAAATTCATAAATTTTGGGAATACAAAAAGAGGTAAATTTTAGGAATAAAATATTTTGGGATGGGAACTATGTTTTTTTAACACCTCTAACTGGATTAGATATTTAAACTCAACTATAATTCACTTAAATTGTAAATCAAATCTTTATTTTTATTGGTCTTTTAGAAAATACCAAATCTTTAGAGCATAGTGTTGAGTTCTTACATTTTAAAATGCTACTACAAAACAAAAACAAAAAAAGGAAAGGAGAATCCTGGAAAAGAGTCTAACTCTAAAAGTCATCCACTGCAAGAACCAGAGAGAGAGAGCACCAAAAACTGTTTCTCATCTAGCAGAATTTAAGAAAGCAGTGGATCTGTGTAATAGGTAGGAATCATTATAAGAGGGCAGAGAAACTGGAGGGTGGATAAAGGCATATCAGTTGCATGATATGCCTTTAGTCCTAAGAGTAAATTAAAATTGACAATGGGGAAACTAAAAATGAGACTTGACAGTGCCAAAAACTCAATTGGATATATGCCTCAGTTACTTAAAGATTTGCTGAAAAATGCATATTTGTTTGTAAAATTTTGAGTATAGAAATGAAATAGATCACATTGCCCCTATATTCTTGCAAAGAGAGAAATTCTGGTATGACCCACACAACCAGCCTCTGACTAAAACAGAAATCTATTCTGCTAGTCAGCACTATTTTACTTCCCCTATTGTAATAAAGATAATAGTCCCTTCAATTATCCAATATTTTAACACTCAATATAAGTGACTTAACTATATGTTTTATAAATGACAAATGTCTTCACCTGGTCTTAATACTTAAATCTACCAGACAGAATATAATAGATTTTGAATGTTCCCAAATACTGGTAAGTGATACTCTACAGAACTTACCAAAAATTTTAAACTTGGGATATATTATTGTACTATGAAGGAGGAGATCAGATCCAGAGTAATTCTCCAAAAATCAATGCTCTAGTTCACTCAATCACAAAAACAAAACAAAACAAAAACAAAACAAACAAACAAAAAACCCTGTAAGTGGCTAAAGTCCAATCATCATCCGAGAAAAGTTAAGTCTGCCTGGCATAGAGATGACAGAGCTGCATTGAACTATACAAATTTACCTTCAGAATGATTGATGATTAAGGAAATCATTAAGTTCAGTCAACAGCTAAATGTTTAAAACATACTAATGAATATAATATACATTGATTTGGGTATACATAGTTGTAATTAAATGTGTTTCAAGAAAAGTCTCAGAGTCCATCACACAATTATCTGGATTGAAAATATTCAACAGCTTATATTACTAGAAATAACAAAAAAAAAACTGTTTAAGGTCTGTTTAAGTAATTCATAATATCTTTGAAGTAAACGTGGGCCATTTAAATTCAGATAAATAATGGTTCATGGCCTTGGTTTGCATGATGTCCAGCAGGGTGTCATGACAGCTGTAATATCTTCTTATCACTACACAAGAGGCTAGTCTATTTTCTCATTTTAGGACAGGAATGCTTCAAACCATTGTTGAGACAGATGACCTGGAAAAAAGACACACACACACACACACAGGCAAAAAGAGACAAAGAATAGGGAAACATATGCACAAGGTCTAACAGAAGCAGTAAAGAGTAGCTTATGAGAAAATTAAAAAGCCCCAATTCCACCATCTTCCTACCATCATACATGCTTCTCACAGGCAACTAACTTTTATTAGTTGGGATTTCCAGCTCTTTCATTGTTTACCTCCATTTTGCTACATACTCTCAAATTAAGACATTAGCTGTTTTCTAATTAAAAAATGAGTTGGATTTCACTTGTTCCTCAGCCACTTCTCTTCCTTCAAGATTGCAATAGTTTTTGTCATTATTTTGACCATAATTTTCATTTAAATAATATTTTTAGTATTTCCATTTTCCACAGGAGCAAGGAAGCAGCCTTGAGCTGATTCTCTTCTTCTTCCCCTAAAAGCAATAGCTAACAAGAATGGGAATGAAAGCTAATTCCCACAATTGACACCAGGAATGAAACGGAGGCAGGGAATTCCAGAAAAGTCCCCATAAGATGTAAGTGAGCTGGAAGAGTGGGCTATCCAGGCCTAGGAATATTATTGCAAATAGCTGGGATAATGTAGCAGGTACTGTGGGGGAAATAGAGGTGCTCAAGTGGACCTGGAGAAACCTGTAGCCAGAAAACACCATAACCAGGACTAACTGCCTCTCTTCCAGACTGAGCGCATTCACCCCCGACCCCTAGAGGAGACTGACTTAATCAATTCTAAGAACAGTAGGGTAGTAAAGGAATGCTGAAAGTGGCTCGGGGAAAGGCACAATAAGGTGCAGGAAAAAAAAATCACTGGAGAGGGCTTCTTGCATGTCATAGGAACAATAGAAAAGAGTTGTCATATTTATTTATTTATTTTTTAAAGATTTTATTTATTTATTTGAGAGAGAGAATGAGAGAGAGAGAGAGCACATGAGAGGGGGGAGGGTCAGAGGGAGAAGCAGACTCCCTGCTGAGCAGGGAGCCCGATGTGGGACTCGATCCCGGGACTCCAGGATCATGACCCGAGCCGAAGGCAGTCGCTTAACCAACTGAGCCACCCAGGCGCCCTGTGGTCATATTTAAACTTCTCCCCTTCTCCTCAAAGGGATTCAGGAAAATCCAAAACACATGAATGTTGATTTGCTTAAATATGAATAATAATTTTAAAAACATTCATGACCATATAAAGATTTTTGTAATTAAGGAAAAATTGAGATTATTAGCAGGAAGAAAAATCACAGAAGAAGGCTAAAATGAAGGCAAAAACAACAACACACCATAACTTTAATTTAAATATATATCCATTGGAACTATGTAAGAATGCCAAGAATCTAAAAGGAACTCAGAAATGGCCAGATACCTAGAATGTCCATTTTTAAACATCTTTATTTATATGACAAAGGTATTTTCAGTTAATAATAAATAAATAATACTAATCAGAAAAGAAATTCAGAGAGTGAGCATTTTCTTGTTTTAAAGTTTAAATGTATAATCATAGTTGTAAAAAGTAGAAACTAAAATAAATGTTGAAGGTACAAGTAATAATTCTAAAACGCATTAATGAACTTGTCTTAATGGAAAGTGAAAGGCTGGGGCACCTGGGTGGCTCAGTCGGTTAAGCATCTGACTCTTAATTTAGGCTTAAGTCATGATCTCAGGGTCGGGAGATTCAGCCTGCATTGGGCTCCACACTGAGTGTGGAGCCTGCTTAAGATTCTCTCTCCCTCTCTCCCTTTCCCAGCTGGAACTCCCCCACTCCCCTCCACTATGCTGTCGCATGTGTGCGCACTCTCTCTCTCTCTCAAATAAATAAATAAATAACTTTTTTAAAAAGTAAAAGGCAAACACCTACATATTAACCTGTCAGAGTACTAATTCCTGTTTTCAAGCTTTAACTTTTGTAAATTGGTAAATGATCTTTATGTATTCATACTTATCAGAATAACATGTAAACTATATTTTCTATCTTCATAGTTGATCAAAGAACATTTTGAAATAATTTCAGTATTGTTTTTTGACATCAAGCAACAGATATGCAAATGAAGAGGAAGCTCTTATCATAAAAATGTGTTTGGCAGAGATTCCTTCATATTTCATAACAAATTCTAGAAATTGTATGTCTCCATCTATGTTGACACCTGTGCTGCTTCTGGATTGGTTCTCTTAGCTTTTACATATATCAATAGTCTAAAATATTCTATCAGCAAAGTAAGCTAGAGAAAAGATGTTAAGAAAATCATAAGGAACAGAAAATACATTTATTGTGCTATACTCTATCAAAAACAAAAAAACAAAAAACTGTATAAATGGACCTGCAAAGTTCATACATGTGTTGTTCAAGGATAATAGGTACATATGTATATATGAAATAATCATATACATACATGAATATACATAATTAAATATCTTGTTGCTATTATTATTTTGAACAAACTGTTATATGTTAGAAAGAAAAAAGGTTTTAATTTTATTTCTACTTGTTCCTTCTCCAATACTCTTCCTTTCTTAATGCAGATCAGAGTTTCTGATTTATATGGTTTTCCTTCTCTTTAAAAAACTTTTAACATTTCTTGTGAGGCAGGTCTATTGACAACAAATTCACTCAATTTTTGTTTGTTGTGAAAGTATTTCTCCTTCACTCTTGAAGGATAATTTCACAGGGTACAGAATTCTAGATTGATGTTTTTATTCTCTTAATACTTTAAATATTTCAATCCAGTCTCTTCTAGCTACATGATTTCTAAAAAGTCAAATGTAATTCTTTGCTCCTCTTTTGGTAAGGGGTTTTTCCCCTGATTTTTTTTTCACGGTTTTTTTCTTTATCTTTGATTTTCTGAAGCTTGAAAATACTATGTGTAGGTCTAGTTTATTTGACATTTACTTGTCCTTCTTTGAGCTTTATAGATCTGAGATTTGATGTCAGACATTTATTTGGGGAAAATTCTCAGTCATCATTTCTCTTTTTTTTGCAAGTGATTTTATTTTATTTTTTAACACAATGTTTATTGGTTTCAGGTGTACAATATAGTGATTCCACAATTCCATACATCATTCAGTGCTCATCAGGACAAGTGTACTCCTTAATCCCCATCACCTATTTAACCCATCCCCCCACCTACCCCTCCTCTGATAACAGTTTGTTCTCTATAGTTAAGAGTATGTTTCTTGGCTTGCCTTTCTCTATCATTTTTTCCCCTTTGCTTGTTAGTTTTGTTTCCTCATTTCCACATATAAATAAAATCATATGGCATTTGTATTTTTCTGACTGATTTCCCTTAGTATTATACTAACTCCATCCATGTTGTTGGAAATGGCAAGATCTCATTTTTTTATGACTGAATGACATGCCATTGTGTGTGTGTGTGTGTGTGTGTGTACACACACCACTTCTTCATCCACTCATCAATTAACAGATACTTGGACTGCTTCCTCATCTTGGCTATTATAAATAATGCTGCTATAAACATAGGGGTACATATATCCTTTTAAATAAGTGTTCTTGTATCCTTTGGGTAATTACCCAGTAGTGCAATTGCTGAATTGTAGGGTAGTTCTATCTTTAATTTTTTGAGGAAACTCCATACTGTTTTCTACAGTGGCTGCACCATTTTGCATTCCCACCAACAGTGCACAGTGTTCCTTTTTCTCCACATATTCACCAACACTTGTTTCTTATGTTGTTGATTTTAACCATTCTGTCAGGTGTGAGGTGATATCTCATAGTTTTGATTTGCATCTCCCTTATGGTAAGTGATGATAAACATCATTTCATGTGTTGTCTGTTGGCCATCCGGATGTCTTCTTTGGAGAAATGTCTGTTCGTGTCTTCACCCCATTTTATAATTGGATTATTTGTTTCTTTTCTCTAGCTTACTTTATAGAAAAAAATACAGTATATAATACATATAACACACAAAGCATGTGTAAATTTACTGTTTTTTGTTATCAGTAAGACTTCTGGTCAACAGTACACCATTAGTAGTTTTGTGGGGGTCTGAAGCTATATGTGGATTTTAAACTGCAAGGGGAGTCAGCACCCCTAGCCTGAGTCAACTGTGTGTGTGTATAAAATGAAAGGCAGTAGTGATACAAGAGCCAGGAAAGAGGAGTTAGTACTACTCTTGTTTTTATAAAGTACTTGAACTACCCATGTAGCAGTGTAGTGTTTTATGAACTTAGACTTGGATTAATTGTAAATGTATAATGCAAACTCTAGGGAAACCACTAAAATAAATTAAAAAAAAAAAAACCGGGGCAAGCCTGGGTGGCTCAGTCGTTAAGCATCTGCCTTCGGCTCAGGTCATGATCCCAGGGTTCTGTGATGAAGCCCTGCATCGGCTCCCTGTACAGCGGAGAGCCTGCTTCTCCCTCTCCCATTCCCCCTGCTTGGGTTCCCTCTCTTGCTGTCTCTCTCTGTCAAATAAATAAATAAAACCTTAAAAAAAAAAAAAGGAAAACTGGTATGCTAAGAAAGGAGAGAAAATGGAATCATATAAAGGCTCAATTTAAAAGCACAAAAGGCAGAAAAATTATAAAAGACCAAAACAGAGTTTGTCAGAGTGGATAAAAACTAAGATCCAACCACATATTTTCTACAAGGAAACCAATTTAAATATAAAGATATATAGAGAATAAAAGTAAATGGATGGAGAAAGATAAGCCATGCTCTAACACTGATTTTTTAAAAAAGATTTATTTATTTATTTTAGAGGAAGAGAGAGAGCAAGCAGGGGAAGAGAAGGGAGGGGTAGAGGCAGAGGGAGAGAGAATCTCAAGCAGAGTCCCCACTGAATGTGGAGCCCTATACGGGGCTCAATCTTTCAACCCCGAGATAATGACCTGAAATGAAATCAAGAGTCAGACACTCAACAGACTGAGCCACCAAGGTGCCCCCATGTTAACACTAATTAAAAGAAAGTGAGAGTAGCTATATTAATTTCAGATGGAGCAACTTTAGTGCAAGGACAATTATCAGGGATAAAGAGTGGCATTACATATGATAAGGGGTCAATTCCCCAAGAAAATATAATCCTTATGTATACATGCCTAGCAACATAGCATCAACATATATGACAAATTACATGAGTCAAAAACTGATAAAACTCTAAGGAAAAATATATGAATATGCTCTGATAGTTGCAGATTTCAACACTCTTCTCAGAAATGGATAGATCCGGAAGACAGAAAATCATTAAGGACATATTTGAATTTAACAATAAATCAATTGGATATAATGGATATCTATAGACTATGTGATACAACAACAGCAGCATACACATTCTTCTCAAGATGTCATGGAATATACACCAAGATAGACCATATTCGGGGCTATAAAACACACATTAACAAAAATAAAATAACAAATTGTACCATGTCTGCTCTCAGACCATAATGGAACTAAACTAGAAATCAGTAACAGAATGATAGGTAGAAAATCCCGAAATACTTGTTTACAACAGACTCGTAAATAACACGAGTCAGTGAAGAAATTACTGGAGAATTTTAAAATTTTTGAAATAAATGGAAACGGAAACACAGCTTATCAAAGTGTGTGGATACAGTGGAATCAGTATGTGGGAAACTTACAGAATTGAATGCATATATTAAAGAGAAAAAGATCTAAAGTCTATCATCTAGGCTTCCACCTTAGGTAAAAAAAAAATCTATCATATCTTAGAGATTAAAAAAAATTTAAGTGTTTTTTGTTTTGTTTTTGGAAAAACAAAAAGCCAGAAGTGGCTAAATGATAGAAAACACAGAGATTACTTGATTTGAAATTTTAAGACCGGTAACTTTCATTTTTTTTTGGTATGCTTATTTGAAATTTAATTTTTATTTTCTATATTTAAATGCCCCCTTTTTTGTTGTTGTCATTGCAAAATTAGTGGTCTTCTACACAGTTTCTTCTTTCCAGGAGCAGTTTCAAATCTTGATATTTCACTGTAAAAGGCTTTTCTGGCTGCTTGTAAATGTTATAAAACTTTAAGGAAAAAGTAATAACTTTGAAAAGCAAAATCACATATAGCAAATAGAAAAATCTGAGCAGATTCTTTTTATCCCTTTTCTTTTAGATAACACAGTACTTCAAAGGTTGAGATTAATGTGCCAAAATTTCTTTTTATTATGCTCACAGCTTGACAATGAGCAGCTCTTCACTTTTGTGGGAAGGTCTTTTTACTTTCACACCAATATTCTGCAACAGTCACATTGTGGAACAGAACTGGAGTAATTCCAGTTTTGTATCTTTGGCTTTGCAATCACTGCACTCATTATTTATCTCAATTTGTGGTTTGCACATGAGGATATGTCATACCAGCCAGATTAGAGACACAAACTGAATCAGAAGAAAGCTAGAAAGATTTTTGAGCCGTTACAAATTTACTCTTAAAAGAATCATGTGTAGCTGAGTCTACATATTTCCAGGCTAGTTCTATAACAGAGTACTCCAAAGTAACTCCCAAGTATAAAATAACACTTCTTAAAGATAAATAATATTTACATACTAATATGAAGTATATTTATATGTGTGTAATTGAAATTCAATAATGTGGTAAATATTTGGAAATTAGACAAAGGATTTGGAGGTTAATTCTGGGAGTTAATATTCCTGGCAATATTAAAATTGTTGGCATTTAATGATAATAAAAGAAGATTAAGTGTTAATAAATGCTATTACTGAATTGGAATGCTTTGGAGAAAAAGCATCCCTTTATTGACTACACCCAGATTTGACCACTTCCATTATACTGCCCTTGGAATTGACTCAATGGAATGAGTTCTAAGAATTAGAAGAGCACAAATTTTATACTTACTCAGTTTCATTGTAGTAATATCAGCATTTTTATTTTAAAAATATTATAACACTGACTAAAGCAATTATGTTAATTATGTTATGAATAAGTAGATTCAATATAAAAGAGATGCAATTATAAAATCAAGTGAATTAAGTGAAAATACCATTATGTTAAAGTTTAACTGAAAATATGAAATATTGCTATCTATATTCTAAAAATATATATTCTTAAACATTTTATCAGTAACGATAAACACTTTTGGTACCATATTTAAGTCATTAAGACAGTTACCCACCAAATGCAACCTGGAATTCTCGATTCCAGATCCAGAACAGGGAAAGTAACAAGGGATCCTGATATAAACCTGAATAGCAGAAAGAAGCAAGTATTAAAAAAAAAAAAAAAAAAAAAAAAAAAAAAAA